>NW_027185664.1:6319130-6328855 GCF_028583685.1 Petaurus breviceps papuanus
CTTCTTCACTCACCTCAAGACAAGAAAACTACTCATCTCCCCCCGTCCCCCCCCAACTACTTAATGTGTGTGATGAACGTTGAAAAATCTGAGGGGTAGGGGGCTAAGGTTAGGGAGAATACTTTTTGGGACATCTGATTGTAATCTCTTTTTAAAAATTAATGTTATCTACTAGTTTTGTTTCTGTTATTAGTATTAGGAGGAGAAGGAAGAGGAATAATGATGGTGGTGGTGCTTGTAGTAGTGGTAGTAACAGCGGTGGTAGTAGTGGTAATTGGTATTAGTGCAGGAAAAAAATTTCCGGCAGGTGGTGCTCTAGTTCCTAGTGGAGTCAGAAGCCTGACTCCTCTCTGTATGTCTTCTAAAATCCTTTCCCTTCAAAAGCGCTCCCTCCCCCACCCCAACTTCTCTGAGGGAATAGTGCGAGATCAGAATCCAGTGGCTGGCACCAACAGTGTTTGCAGGTCTGTCTTCCTCCAGATCCATGCAATTATCGAGATTATATATTTGCTACAAGTGAGTTTGCATATTTGCGTTGACTGAAATGTGGTGTGATTAAAGAAATATAAATAGAAAAAGGATCAGTGATAGAATTGCACCTCCCTCCCGCTTCCGTGATTGATGTCATCCATGGCCAAAAAAAAAAATGTTTAATCATCAATAACGTGATTCAGCAATCATGAAACGTAAACAAGTTATGCAACAGTTTCCTTGGGTCAAAGGGAGGAGGTGGGGGGGGGGGACGGTGGGCTGGTTAGGGGGGGTCTTCGTGGGGTGGGGAAGGCTCCACCGATCGTAGGATTGGCGGGACAGTGGCCTGTCTCTCTGGCTAGGGAGGAGTGGCTATGTGTACAGTATGGCTAGTGATGACCTTTGGTTTTGCAGAGCATGAACAATTGGGACAGGGTTAATGGCACTTTGCTGTGGGATCAGATTGAACAAACAAAATATGCCCTGCTCCATTCTAATGGAGCACATTATTCTGATCAGGAACTAAGCCTGGGCTCAGGCTCCTGCAGCTGCTCTGCAGGTCAGTACTACCAATAAAGCAATTATCCAATGAGAAAACTCTTGTTCCCCAAGGGAGATTCAAGATGGGTTCTGTTTGTTGTTGCTACTGGTTTTTGTTTTTTAACCAGACATTTTTTACAAGTTGAGCTGAACAACTGACAACAGACTCCAAGATAAAAGAACTCAAATTGCATTCTAGAAGCGTTTGCTTAACACGACATTTTACAGGGATATATTCTCAGTTCTGTGCTTCCCTAGGAGCACACTGCTCCGTGTTCAATTAACCTGAACCATAATTGAACTCTGCCCTTTGAACTCACTAAACAGATAAATATATTAGCTCAGCTAAGGAACCATTAATATTTTTAATTCTACATACAAACAGGAAAGATCCAACAACCCAAGTAAAAGCCAACTCATTAAAAGTATAGAACCTTTGGTCATTAAAATAGATCCTCTGTTTTTGTTATTTATGGAAAAAAAGGCTGGGGAATTACGTGAAACTGATTGTGAGGATTTCTCTGGAAATTAAATAGCCTTTAACAGCTGTAATTGTTTGACCGAATACAGAGCCTGTTATTGGTATACAAGAGCAGGGCTCACCTTCCTGGCAACATTTACAATATACTTTCTATTTATTCCATAATATTCTATTCCTGAGGAAAATTTATACTGTATCTCTATGCAATTATCTATATTGCCTTCCAGCAAGATATTATGGTATAGTATCTTTCATTCTATATCAAATCATTTCAACATTGATGCTAGGATGGAGAAAGATCTATATTGCCTTCCCTTGGATTCTGTTCCTGACTTTTCTACAAATGTATCAGTTCACCAGCATTACTAATGGGAAAGAATAATTACTTTCATATGAAAACCGAATCATGAACATAATGAGATGAATGAAGCCAGAATATTTAGAAAAAGTTCAACCTATGATTGAATATATTAGAACAATGTTATAGTCACAAACTGCTATGTACATTTATAGCCTTTTTCCTTTAAGATATTTTAAAATTTAAACTCAGTATTATACTCCTTTCCCTATATATTTTTATATAACTAAAACATCAAATGAACCACTACACATTTGTGATGAGTGTTTCAGCTTGATTTAATTTCATTTCTCACAGTCTGTCCTTCCCCTTCCCCCTCCTCCCACTCCCAACCCCCACCACTTTCATTTTTGTTTGGTTTGTATTGTAGGCTTAAAGCAGCACTATGCTAGATGAGAACACTTAAAGGAATATCACAAGCATGAAGGGTAAATCTATTGAACGAGGGTCTTTAACTATGTGGTTTCCTTAAAGGGAAAGGTTGGATCAATAGAATCAATATGAAAGGTTTCCCTGGCCCTGCATAAAAGGGTAAGGGCTCCTCTTTTCACTGGTTTAACTTTACTCTCTGACAAATGCAAATCAATGGATCTGTGTTTACAACAGATTTTCTAAGAGACTCAACTTGGACAATGCCAGGATGCATCAGACCTGGGGGTGGGGAATCCAAACTTGTCTTGACTGAGTGAAGAGGCACTGCCATGGCAGCAGTTTGCTTATAACCCTGAGGCTACAACTGGGGTCTCCAGACTTGAGCAGATTGGTGACTGTCAGTTTGTAGTGAAGGGACGTACTTCCTACCCAGTCCCTGTTGGAACTTAGGAAGCAGAAGCCCTATGACCTTACCCTACCTCTGTAATGCAACAAGAAAATGAATGACCATCTAAGTTCCTTTCAGTGTGCCCCAACCCAACAGCAACTCTGCAATTGTTGGTCTATAAAGACAGTCACTGGAAAGAGATAAGCTCAAATAAAAGGACGCTAAGCACAATTTTTTTTTTATACAATCAACTAACCAGTGCAGTTTCTGACCGAATTTTAGATTTTCAGATTGATTGCTTTGAGGCCCTTCTTGATATAGTTGAGGACTTCTTGGCTTCCCATAGTAAAAGGCTGGCAAAAGGAGTAGCAAATTCAAAGGAATTCCAGTAATAGCTTCTTGCTGCTCTCCCCAAGAAGGCTCTTCTTAACAATAACAAAGACAACTAAAATCATGCTTTCTTTTCCCCTTAATTTTACCTTTTCTTTAAAAAATTTGATGTTTTCCAGAGATTACATAACTCTAAAGTCAATACCAGTTACAGTGAAATTATTTTTCTTCCTGCAGGAAAAAGTATATGTATATTTGATTACATGAGCAAAGTCCAAAGCTGATTAAATTACATCGGAGGTATGCTTCCAACCCAAACAAAGTCTGCTTTCTCCTGGAGAGTAATGGATCCTCAAATGACAGGAAAGAAGCCTAGACTGAATACAAATCCTGCTTTCTCTTCTGACCCCTCACTTTGAAATATATAATTTTTTATGGCTTCCAGGAATCTTGCTCCTAAAATGAAACTATGAGTACAGTAACAGACCACAACCTTTGCCCACCTCATCCTTTTGCACCATCCCTGTCTGCTGGAGGTCCAAGTTTTCACCTAAGTTCAAGTGTTCACCTTATTGCAGTTCAGACACCCTACAATATCTTCTCCAATATCTTCCCAGAGTATGGCAACCTGAGAGTCAAAAGTTCTCAACAAATTCACTGAAAATTACAATCCCTGAACATTGGACATGGGGAAAGGACACTTATTGTGTGGAATGACTTGTCACAGGTCCTTTAAATTAGACAACGAAGAAGATGGATATCTACATCTGAAGTTAGTCTACACAGAGAATTCAGGAGACCTTCCCCCACTCTCTTCCAGGAGAAGGAAAAATAATTTCCTTGGAGATAACTGGTTTTTCTCTCTGCTCCTAGGAAAGACATCAACAACAGCTCCCAATTAGAGGGCCTCTTCCCAATTAGATTATTCTGCCATTTGGTGGAATGATAGGCCAGGCTTTTGACCCCAGAGACATTAGAAAGTAGGCTTTCGAAGAGGACAAAAGGCTTCTTCCCTTCATCCCAACTCTGACTCCCTACCACTAAGCTTTTTCCTCTCCCCCCTCAAATTCCTGCCCTTGCCTTTAATTCAATACAATTCTAAGAACATTTATTAAGCAAGTATTACGGGTAAAGCATTTTGTTGGGTGTTGGAGAAACAAAGAGAGAAAGCAAGGCAGTCCCTGTCCTCAACGAGCTTGCAATTTAACAGGGAATATAGGGTGGGATATTTGAAGAATAATGCAAAAATAGAACGTAATAAGAAGAGGAAAGAGAAGTCTAGACTTCGTGTTCTAAAAAGTCAATCTCGCTTTTCACTTCCCTTGTGACTTTTCTACAAACGCAGCCCTCCTCATTTTCTCATTCCCGGGCTACCCACTTCTTTCCCGAGTCCCCTAAGGTCTCAGTTCCCTAGAAGCTGCGTTCCCAAAGAGACCTTAGAGCTCGATGGGTATTTGGCACAAGACTCTTCAGGCCCAACCTATCTTTGGATGCTTGGAGAACTAGTCCCGGTTTTCTCCTGGTTTGAAGGACGTATATTCCGGAGTAAAAGAGAGGCAAGAACAGTCTTTCTGTCCCCTAATTGTATGGAAAGGAGGAGCAGGTCCTTGCTTTCCAGTGGAGTGACATTCATTGTGAAAAAACAGCAATGCGCCTGGGGCTGGGGTAGGGGGCAGGGCTAAAGAAAGTACCAGGTGTAGGAGCTGGGCTACACTGAGGCTGGGTCAGAAGCCTCACGCCGTGATGTTCCGCACTCCCTCCATCCCTGCCTTACTAACTTCAGTCTAAGGTGGAAGAGGGGCTGCTTACTGAAGACAGAGGGAATGGAGCGAAAAGTTCCCCTATTCAACTCCTAAAGGTGCACCTTTCCTTCTTCCCTTCCCTTACTCTGTACTGACCCCTTGTCATTTATTTCTCCCTAGTCAGATTTCTCTTCGCGTCAACGGCCAATTGAACGTCAACACAGCAATCCACGTCGGAACGTCGGTCTCTGAAGTATATTTGTGATCTAGTTAGCCTTCAACTGGTTCTTTTGAATGGAATAAAATTCACATATTTATTCCAGCTCGAGTCAAGAAAATATATTCAAATACCTCCCACTATTCCCCCATGGTGCCGTAGGCTTTCTTCCAAAAAGATGTTCTGCCCCAGCAGGGCCATTGCCATTCTAACACTTTAGCTTTATGTCGAAGGGAGAGAAACCAGAAAACATATATTCCCCCCCAAATCCAAGGGAAAAAAACAAATAAACCCGGAGCAAAGCTCAAAGGTAAGAGGAGTGGGAATAAGCATTTGTATTGGACCTATTATGTTCCAGGCACTGTTCTAAGAACTTTTACAAATATGTCTTCTTCCTCTCTAGACTTCTCCTTTTATCTTTATGAGTAAATATTTCCTTACCAATAGAGGAAATATTCTGTAGAAGGAAAATATATTCGTATATTCACTGCAAATTATAATCTAGCCTAAACCTCACAGGACTTACAGAAGGAAACATAGCCCCTAAATGGACCCCTTTTTTTCCTCTACCTTCTTTTTGGTTCTCTGTCTTCTAATTCTTCTTGTGACTGAGATGACACCATAATATTTTATTTTAAGTTAGGTAGATTTACTTAAATAAAAAGCAAACAATTCTGTATCAAATGGATTTTTCATCCCTTTTCCAGACTTCTTTATTACCTTAGAGTTATACCTATTTGTTTTGCTTAAATGCTGGACCCAATCTTTCTGTTGGGGAATAAAAACGTGGATAAATATCTTGGAGAGAAGGTAAATATTTTAGCGAAGGAATAGCATATGTGTGTATGCATTCCCCCAAATGATAATCTGCCCCCAAACTTGCAGGCCCCACAGACAAAATATAACATCTGGGTTCTCTCCCATCCGGATTTAATTGAGCCTTTAGACTCCAGTACTTCACTCAGCCATAACAGGAAAAAACAAACCCCACTACCTTAAGCAGAAGGTGATAAGTAGGGGAGAGCAGCACAGGTCTGGCTACGTTGGATTCGTCTGAGATTCTGAAAATCATTTTACTTCCATGTTATTCCACCAATCTCATCTTCCTGAAGAAAGTGGAAAATAAATTGTATACCAATTTGAAATTATTGACTCAGTTATTCCAGGGATTTTTGTTATACGGTGCTGAAAAGGTCCAGTGCCTGGTCTGGTCTGCTACAAGTCAATTTCAGTGGGAGACCCTTCCATCAGAAGTCACATAGATTGTAACTAATTGAACTGGAAAAAAAAAAACTATTGGAAAGGTAACACCCATTTTGAAATTCCGATGGGATATCTATTAATTGAAGAGAAATACGGTTAGGAAGTCTGTGTGCTGAGTATGTATAGGGGGAGCTCTGGGGGGGGGGTGTGTGCGTGGAGGAGGGGGTTGGCGAAGACAGTAGCTGGCACATACATAAGGCAATTTCCTAAAACACCTTTATCCTATAGCGTCTCTGCGTGTTCGGCTTTTTCTGCGTCTCAGGATTGCAATACCTCACTCAGTTTCGAAATCTGCTTTAGTAACCTCTTCTTAGAGCTATTTTTTTTTTTCCCTCCTAGGCTGCATTCAACTCGTTGCTACTTTTTAAAATTCAAGGTTCTTTTGGAAGCCTTTGGGGTTTTTCAATCTCTTCCGTAGGTTTGGGGGGGGGGGAGGACTAGATAATACGGAAGGAAAACTGTCCGAATCCCTATCTTCATTGGAGAAGGTCACTTTTTCTACATCTTCTAGTGAGGTGAATTACAAGTACCACAGACCTGACTATTAAAATGCAGCTGTGGAATCTGGGCTCCCTCCCACCCCATGGTACAGCCCAACTGGTTAAAAACACGAACTATACAAAGACTCTCACGTTTGTCTCTGTTGCCTATATTCTTTTTCGGAAAATTTATAGTCACGCGTAAAATGAACTAGCCGGGTAGAATAATAGAACCTGGCCAATAGTCCCTTATCGATGTTCTCTTTCCCGACCTGACTTTCCAAAGTGTTCAGGGAGGAAAGGTTTCGATATGTTTTTCCGCATGTTAATAGGATAGAGGGGGAAAAGGGGGGAGAAATGAGAGAAAAGGAGAAGGGTTGGGATAAAGGTAGGAAGAAAAAGGGGGGTGGGAGAGAGGGAAGAAAGAAAAGATGTATAAGGAAAGAGACAGAGAGAGAGAGAGAGAGAGAAGACAGGGTGATGGTGAGCTCGATGCTGGGAAGAGAGCGCCATCGGGTTTACTGGAAACTAGCCGGATCAAGTTCCAGATCAATGAAATCTGGGTCCACACGTTTATGTTATTGTTGCCAGCATTAATGCCCTTTTAATCTTCTAAACATTATCAGCATCGATCTGCCTCCATATACACATTTGTTTGAGAAAGTGACATAACCACACGGTGGAACGACTGGAATAAAAATAAACGCGGAGACTTCTTGTTTTGCGAGGTCCTGGCTGCTTTGGTTATCTCTCATGTGCGCATTTCGTTTTCCTTCCCTTGATACTCTCTGGGCTCCCACACTAATGCATATTAGAAAGGTGTTATTGACCCGCCAGGGATTTGAAGATGCAAGGACAGTAGTGAGCTCTTCAATTATTAATCGGATCAGTCCATCAAGCAAAAATATTTTATGTGATACACCGCTGTTATATGTGTTTCTGTAATGGGCTGAGGGGAGTGCATCCCGTGACATTAAACCAAGACTTCTGTTTCATGGCACCAGCGTGCCAACCCTAAAGTCAGAGGTTTATAGGAGAGGGAAGCAGGACCAGAGAAAGGCTGAGTTTAGCGGGACCATATATACACTCCTGTATGCTGAACTGCGAGCCCAAAGAATCCCCACTAATAATTGCTATTAATAAATAACAATTAACTCAATCCTGGTCAGATTGTATCCCAATTAAATAGCTGGCCCACAGCTAAGGATTTTCGAAGTCGAAAGATGTGAAAGACAAGGTGACTCTCCTCCCCCTTTCCGATCTTCCTCCCACTCCAACGGACACCCCTCCCTCCAAGAGGGATTAGAATTGTAGTAGAGCAAAGCAGCAGAAAAAAGGAGGTGGGTAGGACATGGGTGGGCAAATCTCACACGCAAAACCTCGTTCTGTCCTTATAAACTCGACGAACATGGGCCTTGGCTACCCTTGCTCGCTTTTTCTGCGGGCTAGAAAATATGAGCTCGAGAAAATCCGAGATGACTGCCTCCTAATGGAGGGGAAATTAGCTATTTACACTGGGATTCGGGCTATCCCTCGAGGATTTACATACACTCAAAGAATCAGTCCCTCGCACAACCAGACTGAAAAAAGCGAGCGAAAGAGAGAGAGTGAAAGCCTTCTGCCTGGGTTCTGCTTCACCTTTGGGAAAGCCGCTTGAGGCTTGCGGGCCTCCGTTCTCTTCCCTTACCAGTTTCAAAGAGAATTTTCCTTTTCTTCACTTGCAGATACCCTAGTCACTTGCTCTTTTAAAATGTGTTTGTGGAGTTAGTCCTTGAAGCTAGAAATATTTTGCTTCAGATTCTTAGCTTAGAAAGCATGGAAGTCGAATTTAGCTTATAACCCAAGTTCCTGGGCCCAATTTAGTGAGCAAGAGTTTCACCACTCTTCAAACAGGTTGCAAATCTCCTAACTGGGAGTTTTCTCCTTTTTTTTTTTTTTCTTAAAGCAACTCTTTCCTGCTCTAGCTAGCCCTTCAAATAAGTGGAGGGTATTTCTTGTGCATTTTTTTAAAATCAAGACTTGTTTTCCAAATGATTTTTTAAAAACTCTTTCCCTCTCTACCGTTTCTATCTCTACGCCAGGTTTCAGAAGCTCTTGCTTCAATTCATGAAAAAATAAAATTAGGGAATTTGTCTAGAAATCAAAAAGGGCCCATACTTGGGGATGCAGGGGGTGGGCCAAAGACTATATTTCAACCTCCTTGATGGGTAAACTGTCTTTGTGGTCTGGCTTCTGGGAATAGAGCAAAACAGCATTGCTGTTTTGGAAGTAAAATGAAAGTAAAGTGTGTGTGTGTGTGTGTGTGTGTGTGTGTGTGTGTGTGTGTGTGTGACAGGAACAGAGATAGAGAAAGAGACAGAAAGAAAATTATTGCCTTTGAGCAGATCTGATTTTGTCAGACTGAGACCTTCAGTGAAAGGGTCTGAACCCAAACTCCAGCTAGGCAGCCACTTTGTGCTTATTTAACCCAAGTGACACTGGCATCTCCAGTTAGGAGTTGTACTGAGATTTCCATTAATAATTCATGGAGAGATAGCCTCAATTCTACACCCCCACCCCCCTCCTTCCAGCTTTACCTAACACATAATACCTATTTATCGAAATCAGAACTACTGGCTACTTACTGAGGGAGAGTGCTCTCCTGACCCCAAACTAAAAAGCTTCTAGTGCACTAATAACCACTCAACACATTTGTAGTTACTGATAAAATGACCAGATAAAAAGGCAAAAACTCTTGTTCCCTTTCAACAGTGGGTAATAAAATAGATACATTTGAATACTTCAGCATAGAAGTAGGCTTCTTATGTAGTCTGATTCATTCAGGTCGGGTTTCTCTCCTGTTAAAAATTACTCCTGGCCTGTGGCCTCCAGTTTTCATCTTTATCTCAGTTGTACCTTGAAGGATTTGAAACGGGAGAGAGAGGGGCGTAGAGAGGGAGAGGGAAAGACGGAGAAGGAAAGAGAGAGGGAGAGGGAAAGGGAAAGGGAGAGATAAGAGAGGGAGAGGGAGGAGAGAGACAGAGAGATAGAGACAGACAGACAGAGAGAGAGAGAGAGAGACAGAGAGAGAGAGAGAGAGACAGA
>NW_027185664.1:6328955-6336060 GCF_028583685.1 Petaurus breviceps papuanus
AGAGAGAGAGACAGAGAGAGAGAGAGAGACAGAGAGAGAGAGAGTTTCTAGCTCTCTCGCCTTTTCTTTCTAGCTATACCTAGGGAAGGAAGGCAGATCTCTGAGGTGGACCAGGGGGATAAAGTGATTTGTATGGAGATGGCTCACACATTAATTACCCCCTGAAGACTGAGCGTGGAACTTGATAGTGGCTTCCACTGCCCCACAACTCCAGGCAGCATTATGAAAAGGTGTGAGGGAGCATTTAGGACCACCCTCGACTAGAAACAAAGACGTTGTTCCTGATCTTGATTTTAATTTTCTAAGACAGAGCACATCTTTCACTCTGCTTTCTATTGATGCTTCCGATTTTTGCCAAGCACAGGATAAAATCAGAATAACACTAAATTAAGCAAAAAGGAGAAAGAAATTAATAACTTAAAACAAAAAAAGGGGGGGGTTATAGGGGAATCCATTATCAAACCACCCAGAAGCAACTCGTGTCCATTTGGTAATTGGACAATTTTGGTAATGGACATATCATATATGCGCATATCCAGATTTGGGTAAGCTCCTTGGGAAAAGTGGATTTTATTTACTTTCTAATCAATACCCAGAAGCGATTGTCAGATTTGAATCCCTCCAACTGGCGGTGAAGAAGGCAGATGTCAGAGCAGAAACGCCTCCCGAAGCCGCATCTGTGAGCATGTTGCTTGTCGCATTACCCAAATCGCCTTGGCATGTGTTAAACCAGCCCTGCAAGCAGCAGGCACCTTGGAGGTACGAGCGGTCGCCTGGGACCCACACAGAGCTCACCGCCTCCTCTGACTCGCGTGTGAGCTCAGAGACGCCAGGAGGAAGCCGGAGCATGCCCTGCACCCCAGTGCATGCGCCTATGCAAATCACCAGCTGTCTGGGCGAGCCGGCAATTACCGGGCTGTGCGTCCAAGACTGCTTCATCCTTCAAGTTCCTCGCAACGGGAAAAACCAAACCAAACCTTATTCCAGGATGAAGACCGAGTGATTTGTTTTTGTTTTTTTGTACTGTAGGGAACTTCATTAGGGGGTGTTCCTGAAACGTAAACTTGATCTTGTCTGCCTAACCGCCCCTAGACTGCATCATTTACATAATGACTGTGTCTAGCTACTTTCAGCCTCGAGTGTATGGCCAAAAGGACTCTTACTCCCAAGTCAAAAGAAATGTGGTTTCCCCCTTTATGTCCCTCTCGCCACACATGTCTTCTCTCCCCCCGCCCCCCAGCAACCTTAATGGCAGATTTCTGACATCTTAGAACAATAGAGGACTGTAGCTCTCCTTTATGCCACTAGAGGGAGCACAAAGAATTCATCTTTCACTAGAACAATATGCCCAATATAATTGTCCCTTTCTAGAGCAGCGAGCGAATCCAACTCGCTGCTTCGCACACAATCAGCCACGGTTTAATGCAAAGGCGGAGATTGCAGCTTTACTTGTAGATGCGTTAACTTGCATCTTAATTTCTTAGCACCTGGGGGGGAGGGTCTCCCATAGAAGCAGCCAACCTCTGCCTGGGAAAAGCTCAATACAAGGTGGGGGTGGGGGAGAGGCTGAGTAGGCAAGGCATATATTTATGACTTCCCAGGTCCTGCGTCCCCCCACCCCAGGATGTTAATGCGACAGCCCCAGCATTCTTCCCGAACTGTAATTACCAGGGGTAGAACATTACTGGAGCGTTGTCCAGTGCAAGGGAATAGATTGGGGCGTTCTGGAAAAACAACAAAACAAAACAAAACAAACTCTTGGGAAAGGCGTATGGCCCCAGTGTAAGGGCCAAAGGCAACCTCCGATGCTTTGGAAGAGGCTCCTTTGCTCCAGCAGCCCACACAGAACACTTGCAACACTTTGCCTCTCGATTGTGCAAAGTGAAGTTTGCTTGTGGGAGAGGATGGGGAACGGAGGGAGCAGCCTTCCCCTTCTAATGAAGAAAGCCCCCTTTGGTGCCTCTTTATTGAAGTAGACTGGGCAGCCCAGTCAGCTTAATTGCATTGTCTGGAAGAGGGACTTCAAGTGCAAGAGGTTTAGAATGTGACCAGCACCGAATGGTTACAGTCAAAGGTCTCCCGACAGACCAGACCATTGTGCTTATTAGGGGGTTGACCCAAGCCAGTCCCGCGGCGTTCTGCCTGGGGCACTGACCAAAACAGGAGCAGTAAAGGCGGTGAGAGTGCAGAAGAAAGGCAAAACAAAACAAAACAAAACAAAAAAACCCTAACCCTCTCAAATTCATGAGGAATGTGGGGTGTAGAGAGGAAAGGGGTTATGATCCTTTCAGGCCAGGGGTCTCGGTCAATGCAGGCGCAGAGACAGAGTGACCTGAGGAGAGGAGGGAAAAGGAGAAAAAGAGAGGAGGATAAAGAGGAGGAAGAACGAAAGCAGAATCAGAAACCAAGGCAAAAGAGAGAGGATAAAAAAGCTACTGTAGTACTCTGCGGCACTGCCGTTGCTCAGCCCAGTGTATGCCAGCCTTACCTGCCAGGCGTAAAGCGGACATCCGCTGGAACTCCGGTTCCTGTAGCCATTTCCACATCCTCCTGAAGGTCTCCCTGCCAGATTTCAGTTTACTCCAAGGTTTGGGGTTCCTAAGCAGGTCAGAAAGGGTCCCCTGAGAACGGCACAGCACCCGCTGGGCAAAGATCGCCTGAGGGATGCTGTAGCGCTTCAGCTCAGCCGTGATCCTCTGGGCTACTTCTTTGGTGTTGATCTCTTCCAGCTGTCCCGAGTTGGTCACTTGAGAGCCGGAGGAAGACGGTGGCCTCTCCCGGCTTGGAGCCAGCACTGGCCCATGGGACTGCGCGTGGCCCGGGTGATGCATCCCATTGAGGTGCGACATCATGGCAGCGGGCGGGGTGCCCAGCCCCCGGGAGAGGTGCTGATCCCCTCGGGCTAGCATGGCAGTGTGGTGGGCTTCGAAGTTGGGGCTGAGCATCTTGTCGTGCCCCGGGGGCCCATAGTTGTGTAGGCCCTGCTGGGAGTTGTGGATGGTGCCCAGCCCGTTTCCCAAAGGGGTGGCTGCTAGAGGAGACAGGCTCTGCCCCATGCCGGACATTTCCTTGTAGGGGCTGTAGAGGTTGTTCATGGCTGGTAGCCCCCGCTCGTCCCGCATGAGGGTGAAGCTCCCGCTGACATTGCCGGACAGGCGCTGGTGGTGGTGATGGTGGTGGTGTGGGTGGTGGTGCGGGTGGTGGTGGGGGTGTGGGTGGTGGAACTTGTCGGAGACCGTCGAGATGGGCGGCAGGGGCTGGAGTGGCGTCAACGTGGTGTAGGTGTTGCTCATGCCCATGCCCGGGGGGGACGAGTCGCAGGACATGCTCATGGCGTGGTGCAGCGGGATGGACAGCTCCGGACGGTAGTCCCCCCCGTCCAGGATGGAAGCCATGCTGGTCACCATGGCTGAGCGGGAGGACGCGGTGCCCAGGTCCTGGTGAGGCGGCTGGACCCGCAGCGAGCCTGCGCCCCGGCTAGTGTGGTGAGGGCTGGGGCTTGCCAGCAGCTCCTGCTCATGGGCCGGGCCCCCGCCGCCGCCGCCGCCGCTGCTGCCGCCGGCTGCCCCGTGCAAACTGCCAATACTTTCCATTGTCATCTCTGGGTTCATGGCGCAGCCTTCTAGATCTTTGGTGAGGCATCGATAGGCGGTACAAGCAGCCTTCATTCAGTCCATCGGGGCCGGGGGCGGCGGGGGTGGGGGTGAGGGTAGGGATGGGGGGGGGCAGGGTTGGGAGGTGGGTAAGGGAGAGTTTGCAAGATGCTTGTTTAGGGGGAGGGGTTCGGGGTTGGGGGGGGCTTGGTGTTGAGGTGGTGAATAAGGCCTCTCGGTTGTGTGTGTGTGTGTATATGCGTGTGTTTGTGTGTGTATGTGGTGTGTGTGTGTGCGCGCGCAAGCGTGTGTGTAAGGGAATGGGGGTGGGGTAGGGGAGGATGGGGTGTGAGTCTGGGGAAAGGGAGGGGAGGGGGGATGGGGAGGGAGGGAATCACCGGTCTCTATCAGACGGGCCAGTGCAGTTCCTCGCCATGTCCTAGCCCTTTCCTCCTCTTACGTCTTCTGTTTGGGTAAGCTGGAGCTGTCCAGAAGGGGTTTGCTACTCTAACAACCTACCCTCCCTCAGCCTGGGCTGGGCTTCTGCAAGATGGACGTTGCTACCAACCAGCTGAGAGCTGGAGAATTTTAAACGAGCCGGGTGTCTAGACACACGCTCCAATGAGAAAGGGGAGGGGCGGGACTCAAGGTTTCATGTTTGGCTGAGGTTTCGGTGCCTTTTTTTTTTTCCTTCTTTGCTACTGGAATCAAACGTCAAGGAGGGAGGGGAGAGGGAGAGGAAAGAGGAAAGAGGGGGAGGGGGAGAGAGAGAGTGCGAAAAAGAGACTTAGAGAGCTACCGAGCGACACTCCCACAGACAGGGCTTGGCTTACACCCGGCTCGTTTAAAAAAGAGCAAGGGTAAGAGACAGAGAGAGAGAGAGAGAGAGAGAGAGAGAAATATTAAAGATGCAATGTCTTTTCCTTTCCAGTCTGGAGGAACACGTTTCTGGAGTTCCTTTCCTAAAAGAGGTCTTTTCCTGCAGCTAATAAGCCAGAAGATTAATTTGGTTAAGCTGGTGTAAAAACAAGTGTACACACAAAACCTAACAAGCATCTTTTTAGCATAGTCAGAAGCAGAGAGGAAGTCTATCCCTTTTAAGACCCAGGCACTCACGTATTTAAATTCACTTTAAATTACAGGGAAGAGACATGCATAATCTATACTGTTTTAGATAAACTCCTTTGCCTAGACTTCCAGCTAACTGAAGGTGACGGATTGAAATCCATAGGCAACAAGGCACCGTCAGGCATACTGCATGCAAAGTTAACCCAATAAAATTCATTACACTTCGGGGTATTCTCATAAATCTCTTGCTTGTGAGTCTAAGGGCTGCAGCAAGGGTGCAAAATAAAAGGTAGAACTCAAGGAACCTCATCCCAACAATTTTAAGGTGATTAGAGCTTTCCCTTGAGGGACTTGCCCTCTGCAGCTGGGAGAAAAGGATGAAGGGGAAGGGGAAGGGGAAGGGGCCGGGGGAGGGGAGGCTGGCTCTGGGGTGGGGGGAATTAGGGAATATTGTTGCAACCGCTAATTAGGAGCAAACTTTCTGTCGAGATACATAGTATGCAAATCACTCAGATGCTACAAGCTGATTTTACTCCTAAGCATGGACCTCCCCCTCCCCGTACACTGCACTACATCACACACACACACACACACACACACACACACACACACGTCATGTTACTGAGTCTTAGAAAGTCGAGTAGCATCCGTGATTTCTAACTCGAATTCTAGAAAAAAAAAAAAACAAATAAACAAACTACGATTCTGGTATCCAGAAGTGAGTCTGGAAAGCACACCTTAAAAAAATAAAAGACCCCGTTAATCTCTAGAATGACAACGCAGCTGAAGAGAAAGTGGGTCTGGATCAAGAAAAGGCAGGGCAACCACAAGCCAATTTTGAAATGCCTAAAAGTAACAGATCCTTCCTTCCCTGCTTCCTTGCTTCCTTCCTTCCCCGGCAGTTGTGTTCTCTGACTGAAGATTCAAGCTCGCTGAGATTGCGCAGATGTTGCCTTTGTTTAAAGAGACAGTAATTAAGGACAGGGTGGACGTAAGTTTGAGAAGCGTGACCTATTTTCTTTTGATCAGCTGTCAAAAGAAGAGCAGGGGGTCTCCGTAAGACAGCCCCCTCCAACCACTTCCAGCTGTTAAGAGAAAACTTGATAAGAAAACAAGGACACTGCCCGAAATACTGTATGTGCCTTCTTTGACGGCAAAGAAAGGTTTAATTCATTTAGAAAACACGTCTTACTCTCACTGACCTTTTTGCCTGCCTTTCCCTTTCTTTTATCTGCAAAGGGGAAATCATACATGTCATCTTGTCACATGAGTGTACAGTAAAGTTATTCATAGACCAACTTTATTGAGGCATGGCCAATACGCTGCCAATTACACTTTCAAATGGACACTTTTTTTCTGAGGCACCGAGTCTCTGTAGAAGAGACAGGCCCAGACTCTGTATATCTAGAGACGTGTTTGTAGCTCTATTTTTGGTGACACTCCACAGGTAAATAACCAAGCTTTCCAATTTAATTCTTCACTCTTATCCCTCTCACTCAGGTTCCTAACACCTCCTAACACCTGCTACTCCCGGTCCTTCTTTCTGCAAGCTCATTTAATTTGGCAAATTTTAAACAACTCACTTTTGAGACACCCATGTTAAAAATCAAAAGTTTAAGGAACCACAACCACCCTGTGATAGTGAGATGTTCACTGTTGCTGTGGTTGCTAATACTAATAACGCTGAGCAAAGGAGACTGAATGCTGGTGTGTGTGTGCATTCTGAAGCTGTGTCTCTGTTTAATTTTTGCCTCTAGCAGTTCGTTCGGGATTCAGGATTTAGCATCCCGTGACAGTTTTAAAACACCAGGTTAAAGGCACCGCCTCCACACCGAATTTCAAACATATGCAAACACTCTGTCAGTTCCATATGTGTGTGTATACGCATATACATATGCATATGTATGTATATAATATTTAAAATAATCATACATCATAAATTAATTCCCCACACAATCGAGATAAGTCTGCCCTAGTGAACTCCAGTTCTGTGTGCTGGGGAATAGTCACGTGCTACGAGCTATAGTTTAAAGGTGAGTCTCTGTCTCTCTCTCTGTCTCTGTCTCTCTCTCTCTCTCCTCCCTACCTTTCCCTTCCCTTCCTCCTTTCTCCCTTCTCCTTCCCTTTCTACTCCTCCCTTCATCCCTCCCTCCTTCCCTGCCCCGCCCCCTCTTCCCCCCCTCCCCCCTCCCTTCCTTCCGTGATCAATATTGAAGATCTCAGGGAAATCAAGAAAACGTATTGGTTTCTTTGTGTATAATTTCTTTGGACTACAATAAAGCAGATTTTCGCATTGTATTTTTCTTGGTGGTTCAGTGTTTTGTTTTGTAACCCTTAAGCCATATTTGAATGTAAAATGAATATTATGGCCTGGATGGTGTCTTCATTTTTTAATGAAATAATTCTAATCTCTCTCTCTCTCTCTCTCTCTCTCTCTCTCTCTC
>NW_027185664.1:6336160-6340767 GCF_028583685.1 Petaurus breviceps papuanus
TCTCTCTCTCTCTCTCTCTCTCTCTCTCTCTCTCTCTCTCTCTCTCCATCCTTCCCCTCCCTCCCCTTAAACTACGAATTTCTATCCCTTTTGGGGTGAGTGTGACTGCCAATCCTAACAACCCTCTGGAAATAATACCATTTGAAAAGGCTCTGCTGCTTATTGCTATCTATTTCTTATAAGATTAAATAAATAGAAAAATGCTTACTGTCTTGAGACTGGTAGCCTAGACAGTATTCTTTAGAAGTTCTTGGATCTCCATAATTGTGTCCTTTTAATTGCAGCAAATTCTCTCTCCCCCCTCCCCCCTCCCCCCAGAGCGTTGGATTCATTGATGAACTGCACAGAAACGTAGCATGTGAACAATGTGTTTCGTTCAATATTAGGATTTGGCTAAGCAGTTGAGAAAAGCCATAGGATGAAGTGCTGGGAAATTCAGCATTTACCACGTTGCTGTTGGAGTTTGGATTCTATATTTCAGCAGACAATAAAATGAGTCAAGAGAAGATAGTATGCATATATAATAAAGGACATTAACCAAAAATGTGATTTTTTTTCGCTGTTTTTCAAATGAAAGAATTGAGACAACACAGGAAGGAAGTGACCTAAAACCTCAAAGTCTGAGCCTTTTGCACCTTCTTGTACCCTGACATGTTTTCTAGCTCCAAGAGGCATCTAGAGAAGAACGTTTAATTAAACCAGGAAGCCTATAAATTATTCAAGAAAAATAAACAGACTAACAAGTAAAAACAGAGCTGACTAAGTAACCTACCCGCTTTGTTTTTATGCAACAACAGAAATACGAGGCAGAGCTAGGAACTGCTGGATTCTCATTCCCCCCCTCCCCCCAATCGCTGAAAATACCTGCAATTTTTGTCTTTGGCAGGACCTATCTCAGAACACGTTTCTGCTCCAGATAGGTTGAGCTGAGAAGCACAAAAAGACATAATCGTGGGTTGATTTGAACTATTTGATTTTTGTCCTTTCCCAAACCATCTGGCGTGCGAGTGTAGGGATATTGATCAGGATCTGTGTGCTGCAGACCCCATGCTAATCTATAGCGTTTCTGGCAATCAGCTTCGCCTATGAATTGCATCTGTCTGAGCAGCTACCAAACAGAAATCTTAAAAAAAAAAGTCCTCCCCCCCCAAAAAAAAACTTATCAGCAATTCGGGGGTAAGTCAATATCCTTCCTTTGTAATTCTGCGGGCGAGGGTTTACAGGAGAAAGTTTTTGTTGTCTGTTGTTTGTTACTGCCGCCGCTGCTGCCTTTTTTTTTTTCTTTTTTAAAGGAATGAGAGCAATTTTCCAGTCATTGAATGGTAATGGTTTTTCAGAAAGGCCTCCAGCACTTAGACGAATCTGACAACAAATGAAGGTTCAATATTGAAGGGGAATTTTAAGGAAAGGGGAGAGCCTTATGCTAGAGGAGAAATAGACGTTTCCTTTTAACATTGAGCTTTTTCACCCTCTCTGTCTAGTCCACCAGACTGAGAGACCATGACTCAATCATTTTATAAGTCTGTGGCCAGTAGGTGCTTGTAGGGAGGAGGGACACAGGCACTTCCAATAATCTGTTGTTTTTTTTTCAGAAGTTGCACTCTCAGTAGCCTTGGTTGGTTAACACAGTGGGTGGAAGGAGAAAATTGGAGACGATTAAAAGTAATGCCAGCTCTCCTCCCAATCCTACTTCTTTAAGCCAGTATCAGGCCAGAAATTAATGGCTCATTTTATAAATCTAACTGGAGAGGGGAAAATGTTTTGGGGAAGGGATGATGAGATCTTAAAACTCTATTCAGTTATTATTTTCCTTCTTCACCCTTGGTTTTGTTAAAACTGGGAAGTCTGACTCTCCAGAGCAATATACACATTAAAAAAAAAAAAACACAAACTTTTCTGTTTGTTATCAAAGGACATGGTGCGAATGAGTTGATTCAGCAAGTTCGAAAAATCTCCTTCCATCTTTTCTCCCTCCTGAATTGCCACCCTGTAAAAGAAAAACTGGCATTTGGGGCACCATCACTGGCTGGGATATCGAAGGTTGCAGTATCTTCTCCAGCCCCCACACTCTGACTGTGTCCCATCCCATTCTGAGACTTTCCCATTTAAAGAGTAGGGATGTAGGGTATGAGGGATTGCACTTGGTGTTCAGGGGTGGTGAGAGAACGGAAGTGCTACAAGTTAGGTAGTAAGTAGCAGTGTCAGGGTGGCAGGAAGAATTCCGAAAAGAATATTCAGTGAAGTCCCACATAGTGCAGACTTGACTGGAGAGACTGCCCTGCACCTTGCGACTTGCTGTCTAAAGGAAGGGAAGGGGTAAAAAAAGGGGGGCGGGGGGATTGTCAGTCCCAAATTCTCTCTCTCTCTCTCTCTCTCTCTCTCTCTCTTTCCCCCCCCCCCACCCCCACTCTTACTCTCCCTCAAAGGAGAAGAAATTTTTCGGATTGTTTTAATCTCCATCAGAGATGGCATTTTTCTCTGATACACACGATTTCCCCACCCCCCTCCGCCTCCACTGTCCTCGAGTCTCTCGGAACCATCACACTGTACTCTGGCCTCCCACCTCCCCCGCTCTCTTTAAAAAAAAGTGTTTGGTGGAGGGAGCGGGTGTCTTTAATCAGTAACGCAAAGGAAACAACTTTGACAAGTATTGTCTTTGAGTTTTCAGGGTTTCTGATGTGGAACCCCAGCTCATCACCTTGGTTTACTGCAGTTCGTGCCCCCCAAATCCTTTCATAGTTTTCTTAGTTTGTTTCCTTAGTTCTCAGTTTGACTTCCGAGGAACCGTGGCCCTGGCTGCGACAAGGGCCAAGCCTGCTATCCGAGGGTGCATGGGCTTCCAAGCTAAAGATGGCAGGGAAGGGAAGCTAAGTGTGTTTTCTAGTCAGTTAAGGCAGAGAAGAAGAAAAACTCTGAGGTTATGTATTAGACACCCTTATGAGGACACACACACACACATCTGCTCACAAGTTGTTAGCAGATCCTAAAAAAGGGTTCCTTCGGAGTTTTCCCGAGTGACAATCCCATCTCAGCCCCAGCTTTGTTTCCCAAAAGCGAACGTGCTTGCCTCGGAGCCCAAGCCTCTTGGCAACATTCGATCTGTTGAAAGTGTATTTTCAGAACTAACATTTCAAGTGGGCTTAAAATGAAGTTCTTCCTCTCGCGGGGCTGTCACCCTACAAAAGGAAAACTGGCGTGAGGTCTCTTTGTTCTGGTCAAGTTATGCATGAAATCTTTTTGTTATCCTTTCTAAAGGAAGGCAAAAGTTGCAGTTGGTTGTAAAAAAAAAAAGACACATTTTACTCTCTGAAAGCTGAGATGTTTTCAAGTTGGCCTTAAGACACCAAACTCGGGCGTCGCATTTAATTTATTATCTCCTTATATGTAGCATGTGCTCTGAAAATGACCATTTTGGATCAGGGAGGTTCAACTATAAAGGCAAATAAGGACTGCAACCCCCCCCCCCCCTTCACCTCTATGGAAAAAGAGACTCTCAACTCTTTGCTTCGACTTTTCTTTGTGTGTTTTAAATTACGTTTATATGGTATTTGCAGCTTTAAAAATATTTTACAAAGCGTTCAAAATTTCCTGTTAACTTCATTAAAAACAAAGAGTCTCTCGGATTTTAATCTTAAAAATATTAATCGTTTCCCCTTCTGTTCGAAAACCTTTTAAGAAACCAGACTGGAGTTTAAGAACATATATTTAGATATGCTGATTAATCCGTATGAATCTCCTTTGTTTTTATTTTATGACCGAGGGTTTTTTGTGTGTTTTTTTTTTTTTTTTTTTGCCTCTTCTTAGAAAAGTAAATAACTTAGGCATCTGATTCGGTGCTTCCATAACAGAAGACAAGCGCTCTGCGCACTCTCTCAAGTATTTCAGTGACTTTTTTTTGTGTACATGTCATTTTAAAAGGAATTTTTAGTTATTTTCTAAAAGGGAGTGGATTTTTTTAAATTAAAAATTTGCAAAGGGGAGTATTTTGAGGCGTAGTTTTCATAAACTGTGGGGGAAATCACTCTTCGAATGGCTGTACATATTCATATCTGTGCTGGTTTTAGCATTTTAAGAGCAGAATGAAATCTCAGAGCAGGTATGGAGGGTTCCAACAAAGTGTAGACAGCACCTGGAAATAAGCCAGACAATACCTTGCACCGGCTGGCCGCATGCAACGCCTGGAGAGTACCTGGGGCAAATCAGAGTTGGGGGACTTGTTGGTCTGCTAACAAGGGCTCTTTTTCCGTCACTTGGTGGTTTGGGGTATCTCTGACCTTGGAAATTAGAAAATCCCTAAACCCTACGCATCGAGCTGTCTCTTCCGTGGCAGAAGCAATGTCGAGATTGGCAGGGGTGGGTGGACATACTGTGAACTACTGTATCTTCACTAGAGGCAGGAGTGGTGGGGAGGAAGGAAGGACAACTGTATTTTCCTAGACCAAACCCCAGTACCCAAAAAGAGGGTCACAGCGCTCAGAAAAGGCAGAGAGGATCCCCTCTCAACCCCAGTGATCTTCAAACACTTCAAATAATTTTCCTTTCCTTTCTTCACTCCCTTTCCTCTTCTCTTCTCTTCTCTTCTCTTCTCTTCTCTTCTCTTCTCTTCT
>NW_027185664.1:6340777-6344868 GCF_028583685.1 Petaurus breviceps papuanus
TCTCTTCTCTTCTCTTCTCTTCTCTTCTCTTCTCTTCTCTTCTCTTCACTATTTGGATGTTGGGACTCTCATTGTGCAAACAGGAAGGAGAGTCAGAGTCTGGGACTGGGTAGGGCGGCGGTGGGGGCCTCAATGACCTGTTTGTTCCTTACTTGGGGGAAAAAATACATTACTTTCTTCCCGCTGAACCAAACCAAAACCAAAACAAACCCTGCTGCCTAGAAGAGGAAGGGACTTGGAATGGAAAGGAGGGATTGATGTCTAAATCAATATAGTTTCTGGTTGTTTCTCTAATATTACCTCCATTTTACTTAAAAACAAGTCTCCACCATCGGGTGACTTTACTTTCCCTCCGCAGTCACTATGTTCTCAGAAAATTAGAAACTTCTTCTCATTCCCGGAAACAGAATGGGGAAAAACCTGGAGATAGAGATACAAATGAAAAGGAATAGCATTTTACAGCCGACTTAATTCAGACTCACCAGAAGCTGGGCTATTTAAATATCTCCCACTTTCTTTATTTCCAATAAAAAAAATCACTTTCCCCCTTCTTTTCCAACAGGAGAAGAATGGTTCAGAACCTTTCCTATTCTTTCTGAAACCCGAATCTCCAGATTTCCCGGAGTTTAAGCAAGTCATCTCAGGCTAAAGCTACTGAAGTTCTCCATTCCCTCCACCCCCCTCTCCCCATTCCTGCCAGTTTATAATTTTATAATTTTTGCTCCAATGTGATAGGATTTAGAAAAGGGGAAAAAAAACCCATATACCCCATCTCTCCAATACCAAATCATTCTCAGTGCAGGAAGGCCAGGCCTTCTTTGATTTAATTATTCACTGATGAATTAGACAGCTGCAATTGTTGTGAAAAATCAGCAACAGCTATTGATTGGGGAGGGGGGGAAGGGTTGGTGCTGGAAATGGGCTGGGGAAGAGGAGGGGGAGGGGAAAGGCAAAGAACAAGGGAAAGTAAGATTTCGTTCAAGCCCCTCAGGTGTTCTTCACACTCTTCTTTTTCTGCTTTAAGGGAGTCACGCTTCTGGAGGATTCCTAGCTGTGAGCTGTCCTGGGTCTTCTTCCTTTGCTCAGGGTAAAAAAAAAAAAAAAGGCCTTTGTGAAGCGATTGGAGTGCGGTGGGTGGGTTGTTGAGGTGGCGAAATCGTCTTCTCTCTCAGACTTGACCCCAACTCCTAACCCCCCCCCCCCCATACTGCTTAGTTTGCTCGATCAGGAATTGGGTGGTGCGTGGGGGGCGGGATTCCTGAGCGGTTGACTAGCCCTACTAAGGATTTGTGATAAATACTTTCAGAATTAAACTCGAACATAGCCGAAGATCCCGTTTAGCACCATGACCGCTGGGGAAAAGGAGAGAGGAAGGAGGGTGGAAAGGGGGGATACAGGAAAAAAAGTTGGGAGGGGGAATGGAGAAAGAGAACTTCCCTCAAGAAAGGAAGGGCGGGGGAGGAGGCTTGAGTCCCAACCATGTCTTACACTAGTGTATCAAGCATCCTAACTTCTACCCCTCACTCCAGCCTGGACCCTCAGTTAGTACAGGTTTGGGAATAAGGACTAAAGCTGAGAGCTGGGTTCGAGTTCCCTGTAGATCCCTAGCGGAGGTGGGGACCCAGAAGGTCGAAGACAAGGATTTTCCTCTTTCTTTTCCCACCTTTTCTGGGACAAGAGGAGCAAAGGTCAGCATCTCAAGACCTAGGCTGCTGCTTTTCTTTTTTTTTCTATTAGTCCGAATCTTCCCTTCCTGATTTCGAACAGTTCTGGGGCTGCGGTGGGGGCACCAATGCACAGAAGTGCAATCTGCCCACAGAGTCACACTTGTTCTTTTATACCGAAGGGGAGGCGAAAGTTCCGAGGGGATTTTCCTAATGCTGGCAGCAGCAGCAACAAGTCCTGATGTTCCTAAAACGAGTAAACACAGGGGACTAGAGCACAAAATGTTCATACTTTTAGTGTCACGGTTTCCTATGCAATTGTTCGGTGGTTTTCCTCACATCTAAAGCAAAAGTAGAAGGCTAGGAGACAATTTGGAACATTTGTCCTATTTTTCCTTAGATGGTGGAGGATTGCCTTGGGTCCTGGGAGAAGGGGACAATCGAGGTAATTTTCTGAATAATTTAGGACCGAAAAGTCTCATAATCGAAGGAAAAAATGTGTCTTTGGGGGAACTTGGATTATTTCAGAAAGGTTTTTGAAGGGCATCTGTCTGATTCTCTTCTGATTCTCTCTCTCTCTCTCTCTCTCTCTCTCTCTCTCTCTCTCTGTCTCTCTCTTCCTCCCTCCCTCCCTCTTTCCCCCTTTCTCTCCATTTTGAAAAGCTGTGAATCCTAATGTGGGTATATTTTTTTTGGGGGGGGGAGATGTGTAAAATAATGGCAATTTTAACCTCCTGTGGTTTTCTACATAGGCTTTGCAATATTTTCTTGTTTTGAATTTTAGGAAAATTACAAATCTAAGTTAACATATATGAAGCACAAACACCCAGTGATTCTAGATTCTTCCATCAAAAAATCTATTCTGCATTTTAAAAAATCTTGTATTTTATAAATACAATAATAATTGTATTAATAAAATAATTCATAAATAAAATGTACTTATTTGTAAGTATATTTATACTGGATGTACAATTTTTGTATATTTATGCATACATATATTTACATTTATATTATGCTCCATACATAAAAATAAAATATTCAAATTCAAGTGTTATAATTTTCTCTTTAAAGGTTCCCAGGCACATAGTTATTCATAATCATATTTTTCTGCATCTTTGTTTCACATATTTAGCTTTGTTTTTGTTTTTCTTGGGGTATTTTAATACTTGCACTAATAGAGTGAAGATAAAATACTCTTTGTTGTTTGGATAAGACTATTAAATACGTAATTTTTTGGTGTATAAAGTTCATTGAGGTGTATGTTTAGGAGGGAAAATACCTTTCAGATCCCAGAGAATCTGAGATACAAATTATAAAGGGACAACAGTATTGCATGGAAAGTGACCCACTTTGGTGGCAATTACATAATCAATGGGACTGAGGCAAGGTGCCCATAGTCACAATGGTGTGTGCACTCTGGCTCACTGAGATGGTTTAATAGATTTTTTAAGAAAGGTTTTCATTTCTCAACCTGGCACTTGAGACTCTCAGGACTTGTGCATACTACCGGTAGTGAAATGTATTCTTCCTACACTTAGTCCATATAGCATCAATGTGAACTGCTGATGAATGAGCTCATGGAACTTCACTATTGGGCAATTCAGAAACTTGGCTTGTATTATTAATGAGCAAAGTCCTCAGAGTTGAACTATTTAATTTATTACATGCTTGGTGGAAGAGTCGGGTAAATCGAGGTATTTTAAATTGCTTACTATATACTTAAAATGTAGATAAGTTTAGTTGTCTTGTCTGATACCAGATAAATTCAATTTCCATAGAGGTGTGACATAGACTGAAACAATGAAAAGAGCTGAAAGCCTCATCTCCCAAACTTCTTTGTTTCACTTGCTTTCTGATCCTTGGAGAAGGTAACCCCAATTCCAGCAACAGGATCAACAAGTTCTGATGTCCTTAAATTGAACAAAGGGGTCTAGAGCAGACATTTTTCTTGCCTCTAGTCTCTCAGTCTCCTATACAATTGTTTTGTTGTTTTCCTTTCATCTATCACAAAGGCAGAAAGTGTCTAGCTAGGAGGGCAAGCACATTTCTTCATGATTCAGTCTCCTCCTTACCTTCTTCAGACTTAGAGTCTTAATCTCTCTCTCTTTTTTTTTTTTTACCAGTCCCTTCTCAACAAGGGACTAGAGCCCATCCCCTCATGCTCTAACTCTAAATTATTTTCCTCTGCAAGTTTCCTTTTCTTCAGTGGAAGAGTTCTAAGTGCTGGGGCTTTCACTTGGGATTTGAGTCTAAGTTTCTAATGGAGAAGGAGGAGGAGGAGGAAGAGGAGGAAGAAAAGGAAGAGAAGGAAGAGTAGAGAGAAGAGGAAAAAGGAAGAGGAGAAGGAGGGGGAGGGGGAAGAAGAGGAAGAAGTAGTAGTAGTAGTGGTGGTGGTAGAAGAAGAAGGAGGAGGAGGAGGAGGAGGAG
>NW_027185664.1:6344878-6377951 GCF_028583685.1 Petaurus breviceps papuanus
AAGAAGAAGAAGAAGAAGAAGAAGAAGAAGAAGAAGAAGAAGAAGAAATGGTCATCTCAGAAAACCTGCTTGTGTTTCATGGAATGGTAAATCTGATAACTGAGCCAGAGCACCAAGTATGTTGCCAACCAGGCATGTGGAGGGGAGGTGTTTCACAGAGCCCATAAAAAAGTTCTTCATATTTCTAGAGAGGGGGAAGCCTTAGCAAAGGACCCTGCTATTATGGGATGCTGTGAAAATTTCCCACTAATTCATTCTGAATTATTTGTTTAGCTTTGATACTGTGGCTATGAAGTACTGCTTATTTAGCAAATCAGTGAACAGATATGCAGAGTGACACAGGAGGTTCACAACTGAGCATTTGCCTCCGGATAATACAGTGGGAAGAGCGTTTCATTTTGAGTCCCAGATACTCCTGACCTTGACCTGTGTGACCTTGAACAAGTCACTTCATATCTCCAGGTTTATTTGTAAACAGTTGGTGTTGGACTAGGTAAGTTCTAGGGCTATTTCCAGAACTAAATCTCATGATCCTATATTAAAGTACCTTGCAGTTTAAAATCCTATGTCCTTCTGAATGAGGACACCTCACTTCTGTTTCCAGTTCTGTGACTAAATTATTCTTTTACCTGGATCAACACACTTCACTGGATGTCAATTTCCTCTTTTCTAAAATGAACAGATTGGGCTAGATGATCTCCGAAATCCCTGCCAGGTCTAAAAGTCAAATTTTTTAATGCCTTTTCATACACACATATGTAAATGTATATACACCATGTGTATATATCTTTATATATAATTTTATATGCAAACACCAAAATTCAAATTCAGAATATAGAAAAGAAAAAGAAACATATCATCAACTTAAATATTGAAACCTAAATACGAAATAAGAAAAGAACAAAAAAAAAATGTCATGTGCACAGTAGAACAGAAGAGAGGATTCAAAATATATAGCAATAAATTTTCATTTCAAGAAAGTCTGTATGATAAATGGTCTGTGTTGTGTTAAAAATTGTCCATCTTTTCTTTGCTTCCTTGTTCATCAAAATATTTTTAGCCATTTAAAAGAATCATGAATCTTTACTTAGTGATTTGACTTATTCTCCATGGGCCATTTCCTAACCATGATATAATTTGAAATTGCTGATATAGTCTATGTAGTTGAGGCAAATCATATGGCCTAAAATAATCATTTGAGATATTTATTAAAATGCTTTATTTTTCTTTTGAAAGATAATGTGAATCTACATTTTTAACGTATTCTCCCTCCCCTTTTAGCTCTTTTGAACCTAATGTAATTCAGCTAAGGTGGTTTGCTAGTTCTAGTTTCGATTTCTCTTTTAGGCTCAAGGCATCTAGCTAGATGTAGTTCAAAGAAAATGAAAATCTCAGAAGGGTCACAGAACCTCTAAAAAGCCCAGAAAAACAGATTAGTACTTTGGGGTCACCAAAAACTTCAACAACAATAAACATTCACTATGTACCTACTTTGTGCAAGGTGTTATGTTAGGCACTGGGGATGTAAAGATAAAAGGAGAAACAGTCCCTGCTCTTAACAAGCTTATGTTTTATTTATTGCCTTAGAAGGAACACTAGAAAACACTGTATTATATCAGGGAAATGAATTCATCAGTTTTAATTTCTGTCATCAATTTCAATCTGCTGCATAGTAGCCTGGAATTTCTCTGAAAGGGAACTTGCATTTCTGTGTAATAAAACAATGACATTGGATTAGTATTGTCAAAGTTGTTAACTTTGTTTAAACCTGGTCTTTGCAAAGTGGAGCCAGGCTGATATTTACTATGTCAAAGAAGCTTCCTGACTGTGGATAACAGGGTGACCATTTCAAGGGTCATATTTGACATTGGATTTGTTGCACAATTTTAGCAAACAGTAGAGAGAGGTTAATTAAAGATTGAGACCATCTAACCATGATCCTTATAAGAAAATTGGACCTGTACTATTCAAGGGACAACCCTGCTTATAAAGCTTCATGAAATAGATTTGTTCTGGAAATATTGGGTATCACGTCAATCATATTGTGCCACCAGGAGAGCTTGCTGATTAATAGGCTCCTAGAGGAAATATATTTATTAAGTGAAGGATCCTTTTGTAATCACCCTCCTTTTTATCTTTTAAAAGTAGATGTTTTTGTACATTGAGTTTCCTTCACATGGGGCATATTTATAATTATTCTAAGGGTTCCCAGGATGCCAGGCTGAAGCTGCTGCTGCTGATTCCATATTCATCCCCAAATGAAGAATTCAAAATGTGCTTCCCTCTTTCTATTCAAGGCCCAATTGAACCCTCTTATGATTCCATGAAATTTTCCCTGGCTATTCCACACATTGATGATCTCTTCATCTCTGGAACCCTATAACATTTATAATATGACCCACACAGGTTAGCCCTTATCATGGGGTTAAGGTGTGGTTTAACTTTTTTATTTGTCTTAGTCTTGTCTCAATTAGGCTCTTAAGTTTCTTGAAGGCAGGTATTATATCCATATACTACTTTGTATATTCCATAGCCCCTAAACAAGCAATGGACATATAAGATTCCCAGTAAATAGTGATTAATTTCCAATTTTTCATAAAGTTTTCTCAATGAAGAACTTTTGAGAACATTTTTTCAAGGTGGCAATCAATATTTTAATTATTGAAAAATGATGTTTGATTGGTGGCTTTTGCTTTTATATAAAAAATTTATGGATATACCCTCTACCCCAACCCAACAACCTCAAGAGCCACAGCAGCCGTCCCCAAACACCAATTGTTAAAGAAGACCAATTTTAACAGTGTTCAACACCATATGTCCATAAGCTGCCTCCTCCATCTTTTTTGCCAAAGGGATGGACTTGCATTTCTCCATCCCTTCTTTAGGGATTAGATTTTCAGTTGTTTTTCAGTTGTGTCCCACTCTTTGTGACCCAATTTGGGGTTTTCTTGGCAAAGATACTGAAGTGGTTTGCCATTTCCTTCTCCAATTTATTTTACAGATGGGGCAAACAGGGTTAAGTGACTTGTGGGGGTCACACAGCTACTAAGTGCTTGAGGCCAAATCTGAACTCATAAAAATGAGTTTTCCTGACTCCAAACACTCACTCTATCCATTAGGCCATCTAGCTGTTCCCAGGGATTAGATGAGTCATTATAAATAACACCGTGTTTGACTTGGTTTCAGTATAATTTTTAATTATGTTGTTGTAGCCATATCTCTTGTTCTTCTGGTTCTTAACCTTTGGTGGTTGTTGCTGCTCCCTTTGCTATCTTTGTATCCTGAGACCCTAGTGGAGTGCCAGGTATATATTTGGTTCTTAGTATTTGCTTTCTTGGTTGATTTGCTACTTTATTCTACATAATTTCACATAAATCTTCCCATGGGAAAGAGATATCTTTGGATAAAAGTAGATAGATGGCTAAGTGGATAGAGTGTTGACCTGAGGTCAGGAAGATCTGGTTCCAAATTTGGTCTTCAGTACTTCCTAGTTCTTTGACCCTGGGCTAGACATTTAACCTTCTGCCTCTATTTCTTCATCTGCAAAACTGAAATAATAATGCCAGTTTTCTCCCAGGGTTGTTTTAAGAATAAAATGAGATAATATTTATGAAGAGCTTTGCAAACCTTAAAGTGACATACAAATGCTAGCTCTTATTTATACTTGTATCTAAATATTGAATGATAAATGTAGAGCCCACACTGATTACACTAATCAGTAATTATCTTTCTTCTGATCTACATAGTAATTATTTTCTGCACCACTCACAATCACAGAATCATAGGATCTCAGAATTGGAAAATAACATAAAGGTCATATAATCTAATGCATACCTGAATAAGAATCCCCTCTACATCACCTCCAATGAGTGTTCACTTGAAAGGGTTTAAAGAGGAGACATCATGATCTCCAAAGAGGGACCATTCTACTTTTGGAGAGTTTGATTTATTCTGAATTAAGACTTTAAATTGAGCTGAAATCAGATGCTTCAATTTTTACCCATTGTTCCTATTTCTGTTCTTGGAGTACAAATGACCAAAGTCTAACACTTGTTCTCCATGACCATCATTCAGATACTTAGAGAGTTGTAGGCTTACCCTCCAACTCAGGGGTGGGGAACCTTCAGCCTCAAGGTCACATGTGGCCCTTTGACTGAATCTAAACTTCACAGAACAAATCCCTTTAATAAAAGGATTTGTTCTGTAAAACTTGGACTCAGTCTAAAGGCTGCACCCAAGGACCTAGAAGGCCATGTGTGGCCTCGAGTCCAAAGGTTCTCTACCCCTGCTCCAAGTCTTCTTTTCTAGGATAAACATTCACAGTTGCTTCCAGCTAGTCTCATTACCGAATGCTCTCGAGTCTTCACCATCCTGGTCATTCTTCTCCGGATGACGCGTTTCATGACTAGTTATTTTTGCACATATTGTATTCTCTACCAGATCATATACTTCATCAAGGCAGATATAATTTCTTATAAATCTTGAATACCCCCAAATAGCACAGGCTGTGTACATAATATGTTGGGTGATTATTAGAGTTAGCATCCTAGAAATAATTTCAGTCAGTCTCCTAATTTCCAGCTGGTAACAATTCTAAGAGTGGGGAATGGAGGAGAAAGTGGGTACCTTTTACTTTTGATTTCATCTTTACCTGCCATACCCTAGGCAAAAGATAAGCCAGGTATACATGAGGAGACTGAGGCCCAGGGACATCATTTGGCTTACTTAAAGTCACTTAGGTATTAAATAACCAAGCAAAGATTCAAACCCAGGTCCTCTGATCTCAAGTTCAATGTTCTTTCCAGTACACACGACTCCTATTCAATGATATCTAACTGTTGGCTGCCCCAAAGTCTCCATTTTTCTATACCAATATGTTCTAAGTGATGCCATATGGCTGTGAATCAAATCATCAAACACCCCAATCCCAGAAGAATTGGAATTACTCATACACCATACCTTGATTGCAATATGATATTTGACAAAATCTGTCTTGATATTTTTATAGTCAAGATGTGAATAAATGCAGACTATGATAGAATAGCTAAGTCAACAGCGAATTGAACAATCATACCCAAGTCTGACTAATGCATGGTAACTTGGTGGGTGATCACTGGTAGTCTGTGGTTTGATTCAGTCCATGGTTTTCTTATGTTCAATAGACCCTTTTCGGCAACTTTGAGAACTGAAAAACATGCTTCTGAAATTTGTGAGGAGTGTATACCTGCGGAAGAGAAATAATTGGATGTATTATTTGCTATTGCCAGTAATCTCAAGAAGCTTGAGCAAGATGAAATGTAACAGACAAAAATATAAAATCTTAAATTCAGCTGAAAAACAATCAGCTTCATAAGATTGTCATCTGGATACACCACGAGTTTAGTTTGAGACAATAGAAATGCTACAGTTGTTGAAAAAGCACACCAGGCTTTAGAGTTCACTCATAGAAGCGTAGTGTGTCTAGATAAAAGGAAGGAGTTTTGTTTTTTTTAACAATTTTTTTAGTTGAAATACATAGAAAATAAGGTTTAGCTGTGGGTCTTATAATTTAAGAGGAACATTAACAGGCCAGAATCAGAAAAGAAAAGGAGAAGTAATTATAGAATCATAGGATTTACAGCTGGGATGGTCTTAAAAATCACATAGTCCAATTTTTTCATATTCCAAATGAAAAAAAAATACTGAGGCCTAGAGAGGTTATGAAGTCTTGGAAAACAGTAGATAGAGCACTGGACTTGGAGTCAGAAAGCCCTGGGTATAAGTTGCTGAACCTTTCTCAATCTCCATTGTTTCATCTGTAAAATGGGAACAATAATTATACCTACTTGATAAAGTGGTTGCAAGGATCAAATGAGATAATAATGTAAAGTAACAAAAATATCAGACATTATTAAGACATGTGGCAAGTCTTGAATAAATGAATTAGTGAAAAAGCACTAATTATGTGCCAGGCATTGGGCTAAGCTCTTTGGATACAAACATAAAAATGACACCAGTTCTTCCTTCTAAAAGCTTACATTCTAACGGGGGTGGGGCTGAGACAATACACACGAAATAATGATAACCAAAGGGGGATATTTGGAGCTGGAGAGTTTCAGGGATGATGATTAAATTCATAGGGGAATAAATTAATTCATCTTTTCCAATAGCAAATACAGTATAGAGAATGGCTGAGGACCCCTGGATGTAGTGGGTCAGCAGAGGCTCTCATCAATCAGTACTGGGAGGGAGGCCATGGTGGGAGTCTTGTCAATTCTGTCACAATATATCTCATATACACTTAAAAAAATTGGAATAACTATTGCTCAAGTTCAGGAATCTCATCTAGATTAAAGAAACAGCCTCCTGGTTGGTTTTCCAGGCTTCAGATTTTTTTTCTGCACAATCCATCCATCAGACAAAATGACAAAGTATTCTTCCCAAAGCACGGGTCTGACCATGTCACTATTTGGCTCAAGCACTCTCATCGGCTCAATATTGCCTCTAGGGTAAAAAGAATGCATGAATGAATGAATGAAAAGCATTTAAAATAATTTATTATGTGCCAGACATGTGCTAAGCTCTGTGTGCACATGTACAAAAGAAGAGATGGCCTTCCTTAGAGAAGCTTATATTTTAATGGGGGAGGCAACATATGTGAGGCATTGAGGTCAGGGAAGATAGCTTTGGTCTCCTCAGTCACAGAGATGGCAAGAGTCACAATAGGCAAGGTAACTGACACCTACTTTTGGCAGCACTGATCACTGCCCTTCTCTGAGCTGGACTGATTTCTCCCCCTCGTAGCTCTCTGTTCCTGGAGACTCAGCATATTGAACCATTATCATCAGCAACCCATTGGCCCAGCTCACTGCAGCTCAGAACTGCCGAGCTCAAGCAACCTGCCAACCTCAGCCTCACTGGTAGTAGAGACAAGTGCACAGGTGTGCACCATCATGCCTGGAAACGAAGCATTGAGAGCTGTCCTTCTTGTCTGTCATTCTTTCTGGCTTTCCTTTTGTTCTCTTCTGTACTTTCAAAAAAATTCTTCAAGATCCCCTGTTTTTCTTTCTTCCTCCTTTATTTTTCTCCTCTTTACTCTTTCCTCCCTTCTACCTTTCCTTCTTTCTTTTCTTTTTCTTCCCCTCCTTCCCTCCGTCCTTCTTCCCTCCCTCCCTCCCTCCTTCCTTCCTTCCTTCCTTCCTTCCTTCCTTCCTTCCTTCCTTCCTTCCTTCCTTCTTTCCTTCCTTCCTCCCTTCCTTCTATATCTCTGGTTCCCTCTTCCCCACTCACAATGTTATTAATAACTATGCTTAGTCAAGTAAAACAAATTTTCCCATTAGCCATGTCTGAAAAATGTATGCATCATTCTATTCACCTCTTTTCCTTCCTTTACTCCTAGAAAAAGAAATTACAAACATGGACTATACCTGCAATAAATGCTGCATTCTCACCCTCTCTCCAGTAGTAGCCCCTACACAAATTAAATCACAGTGGAATGAAAGGAGGAATAGAATGTATTACAATTCCTTAAGTCCATTCTAGATTTCTTCTAGTCTTTTGGCATATGGGTTAAATCCCTCCCCCTCCCCCAATTGTTTACTATCTTGTTCAGTTTCTGTCTGATCTGAAAAATTTACATAATCTATAAAAGGACCTGGTTCCTTTTATCCAGGAGTTCATCATACATAGAAAGAAAAGAGGCCCTGGATATTTAATTCCGCACTTACTGAACCTCTGCAGTACATAGAATACTATAATAGCTGCTAAGGGGAATGCAGGAGGACCTAAAGGAAACAGAAGATGTGACTCAGTCTCAGAAAGTTTGAAAATTTTGATTGAGCACTTTGTCTACCTTTCCACCCGATCTCTTTCCCTTTTAGCTAGAGGCAGTCAGATATGGTGGGACAACTAGGGTCTCAGACACATACTAGCTGTGTGACCCTGTAAAAGTCACTTACCCCTGTTTGCCTCAGTTTCCTCAGTTTCCTGTAAAGTGAGCTGGAGAAGAAAATGGCAAACTACCCCAGTATCTTTGCCAAGAGAACCCCAAACAATCACAAAGAGTCAGACATGACAGTTGGATATGGTAGAAAGGATTCTGGACTTTGAGTCAGGAGAGCTGGGTTCAAATTCCATCTCTACTGATAGTTGAATAATCAAGGGCATCGCTTCATTTCTTTGGACCTCAGTCTTTTCATCTGTAACATGGGAAAAACGTTTATGCTATCTTTCACAGAGTATGTGTTCAAGGAGAGCTCTTTGAGTATTTCTGTTTGTAATCTCATCCACTCCAGTCATCTGTACTTTCTCAATCTGTGAAGAAGGTCTTAAAGGTTATAAAATGTGAATTTAAAATTTTTAAAAGATGATAATTAATCCTAGGCAACCTATTTGTTGTATGTGAAGCTGAGGGATTGAAAGATCTATCCATTTATTTATATGCTGGTAATAGAAATAAATGATAACCTAATTATGTGCCAGAGGGATAAATTATTTCAAATACTGTTAGGGAACTGTTTCCTAGAAACTAGTTTTATAATAGAGAAATTAATGCAGAATGCAGATCTCTTGAATTATAGTTAACTCCTTGTTTGTGAGTTTTATTCCTTTTCAATTTTATTCAACAAACACTTTACTGTATTCAAGTCACTATCTGAGAGGCCAGAGTTCTGCTCTTTATCAGAATAGACATTGTTTGGGCATTGGAAAGAACTAGTCTCTTATGGAAAATATTGATTGATTGACTCTAGCCTCTGTATTGCTTTGGAGGAAGGTAGAGTGATAAAAAGTGGTGTGTGTGTGTGTGTGTATGTGTGTGTGTGTGGGTTGTGTGAATGAGAGAGAGACTGACAGAGAGACAGAGACAGACAGATGGACAGACAGCAGAAGCAGAGACAAAGATTTGAGAGAGACTGAGAGACAGAGACAGATAGAAGCAGAGAGATAAGATAGAGGTATAAGAGACAGAGTGACTTTCGTGGTCTGTGTTTACAAAGCTACATTACTTAAAAATGAGACAGTGTAATGACACATTTTTGAAGGAAAAAGATAAACAATTTAAGGGTTAAGAAATGGCAGACTTCTGAGGAAACTGCAATCTGACTGGCAGTATAGAACGAACTGATTATGTTGGCCATCCATTTAACAATAGAGATAGAGATGGTATCTCATATTTGTATAGAAATGTAAAATTTACAAAGCAATTTCACATACATTATCTCATTTATTCCTCAAAATATCTGGTGAAGCAGGGCAGATAGATTTTTTCTTTATAGAAGATGAAACAGAGGCACAGAGAGGTCAAGTGATTTGTCCAAGGTCACACAGCTAGTTTGTGATATCACAGGGTCTAGAATTCAGGTCTTTTGACTCTCAGTTCAAATTTTTTCTTTCATATAATTTTCTTGGAGAGAAAATTGAAGGATGAAATAATTTAACACCATTTTATGGAAGATGTGATAAGACTTGGTCAGAATTGCTCCAGGAGGCTGAACTAGAACTGCGGCAAGATTTTGGCTCCATATAAATGTGCTATTCCTAACCAATAGAATCATTAGGAAAAATGATGCATGATAATGAGGAAGACATTAGACCTCTTTGAGATCCAGACATCTCTCCAAGACTGTAAGTTATAGATGAATTGCTTTACCTATCTACATCATTGAAAACATTTTCCATCCTGGAAGTTCCCTCACCCCCTGATGAAATCACAGGTTCTGGCTAAAAATCAAAATAAGAACCTACCAGGTAGAAAATTGCAGAAGTAATGTCTACATTGGTCTATGCTATAGGGACCTGGGGAAGTTCTCTTGAAACTTGGAGAACAGAAAGAAAAAAGGAATTGTTATGGACATTTTAGTAGCTACTGCTATTGGTCTGGAGGATGTCACATGGGGTCCTGTGACTACCTTAAAATATTGTTCATCCTATGATTTGGATAGTGAGACTAAGGGCAGGCATTTGGAAAAAGCACTGCAAATTCAGGTTCCCATTTGAGCTCTGCAACTCAGTAGGAGACTGACTTTAGGAAGTCGCTTTCCTGCTCTGAACCACAGATTCTCTGCTGTAAAGTGAGAAAGTTAGACTAAAGCATTTCTAGGTTCCCTTACAGTGACATTATGATGTTTTAAAAAATCACTTTATGAGTCTATAAGATTATATTCAGGACAATTGCATTTCAAGGCAATTTTAAAGTGACTACTGGACTGGTCACATGTGTAGATAAATTAAGTGGTCACTTAAATGATGAGATGGAGACTGAAATCTCCCAAATCTCTTTCCCATTGCCCTGCTATGGGGCCTGAAATTCCCACAATTGCTCCATTAGGTTCATATATTAAAGGCCCTTGTTAAAATATAAATGTTATCTGGGAGGTGGAACATTTTGTCCATTATCAGTCATTTACACCTTGGTACTAATTACTTACAGAATATCTCCAACAGAGAGTGAAGACCTGAAGTGGTGGGACATAGGGATAGCATTGATGGGGGATGGGAGTCAAGAATGGGTTAAAAAACCCTGGCTAGATAAGGCTAGTATGAAGGTACAACACCTTGCTTCAAGAGAGGCCAATACAAAGGAATGGGTACTAAACAGGGGATGGAGATGCCATGAAAATTATTTTTCCAGTGATTGGCAATGTTAGCTTTCAAATTTCTGAGAATTAGCATGAAAACATACTATCTACTCTGGTCCATTGAATGAAGGAAATCATTCAGTTGTTCATTTGTTGCAGTCATGTGGGTTTTCTTGGCAAAGATACTGGAGTGGTTTGCCATTAACTTCTCCTGCTCATTTTACAAATGAGGAAACTGAGGCAAATAGGGTTAAGGAACTTGCCTAGGGTAACACAGCTAGTAAGTATCTGAGGCTGGGTTTCAACTCACATCCTTCTGACTCCAGGACTGGTGCTCTATCCACTGAGGCCCCTAGCTACTCCAAATTATCAATATAGGAACCTAATCACATAAAAAAAACAACAGTCAAGGCTCCCTTATTACTTTATTTACTTATTTACTTTTGCTTTCTGTAGGGGGGAATGCAGGGTAATTGGGGTTAAGTGACTTGCCCAAGGTCACACGGCTAGTTATTTTTGTGTTAAGTGTCTGAGGCCATATTTGAACTCAGGTCCTCCTAAGTCCAGGGCAGGTGCTCTATTCACTATGCCACCTAGCCACCCCAACACCCTTATTACTTTAAAAAACCATCAGAATTGCTGGAAGTTCTTACTAGTGAATTCAACAGATGCTAAAATGCTCAGGGCTGACATTCTGACACACTCAAAGAAAATGGATCTGAAGTTTCACAAGGTAAACACTTAGAAGCACAGAGCTGAAAGCAATCATAAGATCTGACACCAAGCTAGAAAGGACCTTGGAGGCTCTCTGATCCAATACCTTTCTTTTGCAGATGAGGAAACAGAGGCTCAGGGCTGTTGTGACTTATCCAAGGTCACATGGAGAATAAATAACAGAAGTAGGATTTGAACTGTAGTCCTCTGATATGAGATTCAATATTCTTTCCATTGTAATACTTTGTCTCTCAGACCAACTGCTTCAAAGAGTGGGAAGCAGAGCCTATAAATGTGTCAAATATGGTCAAGTTTTCTCTGGCTCCATGTGTAGAAGATGGAAGTCACTAGACCAAACCTACTTCCCAAATAAATTTCTAAGTGTGGAGTGGTTTTAGAATGTTAGAGTTGGAAAATATTTTATTTTATTTGTTTTTGTTTTTTTTTGGAGGGGGGAATGCAGGGCAATTGGGGCTAAGTGACTTGCCCAAGGTCACACAGCTAGTAAGTGTTAAGTGTTTGAGGTCGGATTTGAACTCAGGTCCTCCTGACTCCAGGGCAAGTGTTCTATTCACTGCCCCATCTAGCCACCCTTGGCAAATATTTTAGAAGTCATCTAGTCTAGCAATTGTAAAATGAGCTGGAGAAGGAAATGGCAAACCACTCCAGTATGTTTGCCAAGAAAACTCCAAATGGGGTCATGAAGAGTTGGACACAATTAAAATGACTGAACAACAGCAAGTCTGGTGGTGTAAGAAACAAATAGAAATGGGGGCCACTGAATCACACATAATGATCCCTGCAGGCTACATCTTGACTTAGGAAGTCACAAATTAAGATTATCTCTATTTAATTGCATTTTTATTCTTTTATTAAATATTTCCCAATAACATTTTAATCTGGTTCTGGTGGCACTAGGGAATGTTGTGGACTACAGACCACTTGTTTGACACCTCGGATCTAGTTCAACCTCCCTTCCTATGCAGCATGAGGCAGCTGATTTCATTGTCAGGCCACTGTGCTTGTTAGAAAGTTCTTCATAATATTAAGACCTTGCATACTTCCTTTTAGGAATCATTCACTAGTAGGAAGCATTTGGACTAATTATGCAAACCAAGGACTTAGGGCCAAACTCCTTCCCCAGATTTCTGAATGTTTGCAATAGGAGCTGTGATATGCTGGAACATGAGTGGCTTCCTCTACTTTGGCATAGCCCTTTGCTACTCAGAAGATCTCTTCACTGGGGATCTGGCACCTTCTATAAGGGACAATGTGATTATCTTAGCTGAACTAGACCGAGGGTTTCCTAAGAAAACCCTCCTTACTTGCACAGGAGAAACATGGGTAATGTGTGATGTATAGTTTGTTCCTATCTCTTGGAAGCTTCCCTCACTCACCCCTAACTGCTAAAGCTCTATTATTCCTCGATTTTTCTAGTACTAGATTTATTTGTGTATATATTAGATTTCCCCAGTAAGCTTCTTGAGAGGCAGTATGATGTAATCAATAATCAATCAATAAACAAGTATTTATTAAGCTACCACTATATATGTGGCCAGTACAGTGCCCATTGTTACAGATAAAGTGCAAATAATGAAATAATCCACACTTGAAAGGAACGAACATGCCAATGGGACAGACAACAAGTACAAATAAAAAATATATACGGCATGAATATAAAGTGCATTGGTGCTGCTCTTTGTGCTTGAAGAGGGCCAAAATGACATCACTATGTCAGGGTCAAGGTGCAGTGTGTCCAAGTATGGCTCATCAGACCAGCAGGATCTTGGAATGCTCTTCCCCAGGCCGGGCACAAGTAGTTTATAGGAACTTTTGGAGTGAAGATGTCTCTAAATCGGAACATCTCACATTTCTTTTGAACTACTGCAATTCTGCACAGGCCCTTCTTTGATGTGGTCATTCCATGTTGGCCTGGCCTGTTCCAGGGTCTCCCAATTGATTCTAAAGTTTTTCAGAGACACTTTGAGAGTGCTCTTGCATCACGTCATCTGACCCCCACGTGAGTGCTTGCCTTGTGTGAGTTCTGTAGGAAATAGTCTCTGAGGCAAGTGTACATTTGGCGTTTGGACAATGAGGCCAGTCAATTCAAATTGTGCTCTCTGCAGTAGTTTGAATGCTTGTCAGTTCAATTTGAGAAAGGACCTCAGTGTCTTATCTTGCCAGATGATTTTCAGAATATTCCTAAGGCAATTCAAATGGAAACAATTCCATTTCCTGGCATGGTAATGGTATAGCATCCAGGTTTCACAGGTGTACAACAATGAGGTCAGCACAATGGCTCTGTGGACCTTCAGTCTGATAGTCAGTCTAATACCTCTTCTCTCTCACACTTTCCTTCAGAGCCTCACAAACAATGAGTTATCTCTGACAATGGTTGCATCAACTTCATCATCTATGTGGACGGACCTGGAAAGTACACTGCCAAGGTAAGTGACCTTCTCCACAACATGCAAAATCTTTCCATTTGCTATAACCAATGGTTTCACACATCGATGGTGTAGTTCTGGGTGGTAGAGGATCTGTTTTCTTGGTGTTAATTGTTAGACCAAAATTAGCACAATTGTCAGAGAATAGATCTATGCCCTGCTGCATCTCAGCCTCAGAGGCTGCGCTGAATGCACAATCATCTACGCACAAAATGTTGAGCACCAAATTTCCATTCATTTTAGTCTTGTAGCCTTTTCAAGTTAAATAACTTACCATCAATGTGGTAGCTGACCTCGATGCCATTTTCATCCTCGTTGAAGGTATCTAACAACATTGCTGAGAAACATTGTGCTAAAAAGGGTGGGAGCAAACACACAGCCTTGTTTCACTCCGTTGGTGATTGGGAAAGTACAAGAGTTTGTCCAGGCAACCACATTTTGTCATGATCTTCCATGAGTCCTCATGACTGACATTATCACATGTCTTGGTCAGATCAATGAATGTTGTGTACAGACTTCTGTTCTGCTCCTGGCATTTCTCCTGGAATTGTCAGGCAGCAAATACCATGTCAATCACTTTTCAGCCCTTTCTGAAGCCACACTGGCTCTGAAGTAGATGACCATCTTCCAGGTGAAGGATCAACCTCTGAAGGAAGGCTCTGACAAGATTCTTTCTGGCAATGACTAAGAAAGAGCCACCTCCTGTCCTGTGATTGGACAATCTATTTTCTTTTCTTGTATAGAGATGAACAATGCAGTCATCTTTGAACTCCTGGAGGGAATCTTGTCTGTAGCGGCAACCATACTTGCATACCTAGGAGGCTGCTAGCCCAGGTTCTTAGATCTGCTTTACCAGGAAAGATAGGTGTTTAAGGGATCCACAGTCTTTTCTAATTATATTCACTAGTTCAGGGGAAAAGTCAGCACCCTGAACTTGAGAAAATACAAGAAGAGAAAGTATAGAAAAAAATACAGGCAGAGAAATAAAGACCAACAGACAGGGTTCTGACTGACTGAATTAACTATACACTTTACATGCATTCCTGGATCAAGAGGGCCTTTACATCTGAGCAGTTGGGGAGCTCTGAACATATGGCCACTCAGAATCTTGACCAGGGAATCACAATATCCTTCTCATGAGTGAGCCCTTGAAGCAAAATACCAACTCAGTATATATACACTTTGCAGAGCCAGAAGGCATCACAACCCTCATGACTCAGTGCCTAATTAGAAATTAGCAAAAGGTGGGAAAACCTTCCTATAAGCAAGCCTCCCCTAAACAAGCTTCCTTAATGGGCTCCATGTGAAGCCTATTAATGAGTGGGAAAGATGTTAAATCCCATTAACATTACATTGTCATATAGCCTGGAAGATTTCACTCAGCTTTTGTATGAGCAGTGGGCTCCCTGTCTTGTAAATCTCAACTGGAATAGAATCAGCATCAGGTACTTTGCCACAAAAGAGGAGCCTAATGGTATTTAAAACCTCTTCTTCAGTTGGAAGTTTGTCTAGAGAGGGATTGACTTCACCCTAAGGTATTAAATAACTTCAGCGTTGGTTGATTATGGTCTGTTGAGAATGATATGGAAGTGTTCATCCCCTCTCTTCAGGACTGAGTCCTTATCACTAATCAATGTGACTTCATCAGCACTGAGTAGTTTAGATGAACCATAAATAGCCTTCAGGACATCATAGATGTGCTTTAGATCATTACTATCAGAGTAAAACGGAATTTCATCTGCCTTCTTACTGAGCCAAGAATCTTGCATCTCTCTAAGTTTTGCCTACTTTTGATGGAGTTAAACAGTGCCTTCTTAGAGAAGTATGAACTGCTGGTAAACCCTATGGAATTCTTGTTTTTCATTTAATAGCTTCTGAATCTCCTCATCATTTTCATAACCAATCTTGATGTTTGTGAGTGTTCTGACCCAGATGAGCAAATCCAGACTGTGATGCAGCAACCAAATCTCTGAAAGATGCCCAGTCCTTTTCTGCTCTACTGTTGCCAGTCTTGTGTTGGCTCAGCTTCACTCCCACCAAGTTAACAACAAACTGTTCATGCTCAGAGAAGCGCTCTAATGTATTGACATTAAGTTTTCTGGTAGACATCTTGTTTTGGGACTCCACTTTTGTTGAATATGAATGTTTAGCTTGGAGAGGAGAAGTTTATGATTGGTCCAGCACTCTGTGTAAAACACTGAATTCATTATTCTCACATCCTGTCTGTCTCTTCTCCTTATAATGACATAATCTATTAAAATGACAATGTTTGCTGCAAGGGTGCATCCATGAAGTTTTATACATCTATGTATAAAGCTTTTAAGTCTATGTACACACATATAAAGTAATTAAATACAAAGTATTTTGAGAGGGAAAGCACTTAGGAGAGATCAGGAAAAGCTTCTTATAAAACATGGTACTTGATCTGCTTGGTATAGAGGCTAGGGCATTGGCCTTCTAGCCAGGGAGACCTGGATTTGAATTCTCCTTCTTGTAATAGCGGCACAAACCTGGAGAAGCCACTTAACCTCGGTTTAGTTCAGTTTTATCATTTGTAAAGTGAAGAGGTTGGAGTTGAGGGCCTATAAGGTCACTTCTAGTATGAAAGGCATGATATTATGACTGTCTAATTTTTGTCTTTGTATCCCCAGCATCTAGCAGAGTGTCTTGTGAATGTTGTTGTTCAGTAGTTTTTCAGTTGTGTCCAAATCTTCACGACCCCATTGGGAGTTTTCTTAACAAAGATACTTAAGTGGTTTGCCATTTCCTTCCCCAGATCATTTTACAGATAAAGAAACTGAGGCAAACAGGGTTAAGTGATTTGTGCAGGGTCACAGAGCTAGGAAGTATCTGCAGCTAGATTTGAACTCATGATGAGTCTTCCTGAGCCCAGCCCTAGTACACTATCCACTGCATCACCTAGTTGCCTCATAATATTAATAATATTAGTCACACGTAGTAATAAATATAATAGTAATAGAATTGCAGAGTTCTCAGGATCATAGAGTTAAAGCTACAAGAGATCTCCCAGGTTATCTTGTCCGATTTTTGCAGATGAGCACACTGAGGCCTAATTAAGTTATTTGACTTGCCCAAGGTGGTAAGTATCAGAGGTTGGATTCTCTAACCCCAAAGCCACTGAACTTCATATGTGTAAAGGGTATAACAAAATATCTGGCACATAGTTGGTGGTCTATAAATCTCAGATATGATATAATAATTATTATTAAGAAGAAAATAATCAAAAAACATTTGTATAGCATCGTACGGTTTGCAAAATGCTTTATATAGATTATTCCTTCGGACCCTCAGAACTCCCCTGTGAGGTAAGTGCTATGATTATCTTTGCTCAAACATCTGTTGAATAAAAGTGATGGTGACAGTGTGCACTAGTGGAGAGTGCACTGGATTTAAAGTCAGAGGACTTTGGTCAAATTCTAGCTCTGTCACTTACTATCATAGTCACCTTGACAAATCACTTAAGTTTTCTGTCTCTATTTACTCTTCTGTGAGATGAGAGGTTTGAACCAGGTGGCTTCTGGGGCCCTTTCTAGTTGTGAACCTGTGATTCCAGAAACTGAGTTCAGGGAAAGCCAACTCAATTGTGCGTTGGTGATTTTGGGGTGGGGGTGTGGATGTTGGGATGGGAGAGGAAGCCCTTACCTTGGCAAAGTGGCATAGAGCCAGAATATCTAGGATGTTCAAGGAGGTCTAGCACCTCTGGTGTGAGGGCTTGCCTTTCCAAGACCGTTCATCCATCTTTGGTGTCCACTTGGCACTCAACTCTCACCTCTGGCTCCAAGAAACCATAGCATGAGCAACGGCCACACTCTGGTGAAACCATCTTGGCAGAGGGACTAAACCAGGCTGAGAATACCTGACAGACCTCCAACCCACTGGGGAGTTAGGGTTGTCTACACCAAGCATGTGAATGAACCATCCTCTGGTGGACCAGGGGTGGGGGGATGAGAACGATTTGGTCCACTGGCCATGAAGGCAGCTGAAGCAGATGCTGTGGAGTAATTAGAGCTTGATCAGATATCAAAGACGCCAAGGTCATCCACTACATCCCGATCCATGGCTAGTTGTTTTGCCATTGGACTTTGACACTCAGGAAGAGAGAGGCTATAACTTTGTGCAACTCTGCTTCACTTAACACTGATTCACAAACAAGTCAATGCAGCACCCTGGGATGTCATCCATCCTCTTTGAAAGCAAAGGACCAGCAACAGCCGAGCAGGAGTACTAGACCAAGAGTCGGGAGACAGAGGCTTGAAACCCACAGAATTTGGATATTAGCATTTTAACAATTTTAACATTAATTAGCATATTGACATTAGGGTTAATTTCTTCATGGCATAGTGAGGAGGGGGCTGGACTTGGAGGCAAGAAGACCTGGGGTCACATTTTGACCATTAGGTTTCCTCTTCTCTTAAATGAGGATGTTGGACTTGACAACCTTGGAGGACCTTTCTCATTTCAAATCTATATTCCTGTGAGTATGAACTTCATGAAAACATTTTGTAAACTGTAAGGCAACCTCCTGAACCATATGGAATGCTATGAAAATATGAGGGGGAAGAGAAGGAACATACATTTATTTTTTTTTAATTGGTGACTTTAATTTCTTATTTAAACACAGTGAGTTTTAAAAAATAGAGTAAATGAGAAAACTTTACACTGTAAATATTTTATATGATGTAAACATGCATATTTCTATCCTGTAGTAAAGTATTCATGAAAATAAGTTCTAGGCATAAGATTTTTAGTTTTTGCTTTTTGGAGGGCAATTGGGGTTAAGTGACTTGCCCAAGGTCACACGGCTAGTTTTTGTGTTAAGTGTCTGAGTTCAGATTTGAACTCAGGTCCTTCTGACTTCAGGGCTGGTGCTCTATTCACTACACCACTTAGCCACCCCCAGGCATAAGATTTAAACAAAATTGTAATTATAGAGCCAGACAACTCTGTTAACTTGTTAAAATGAACTCAGGACAAAAGTGATGATGGGGAAATGGCAATGACAAGCAATGATCATTATATTACTGGTCTTTTGCTTCAACCTACATCTGAGTTTCCAGAATGTTTCCTACCTTACCACATTGGGATAATTCCATTTTCACTAATAGACATTCACATGAGAATGTTTCTTTCAAAATATCATATGAATACATCACACACATTCTACTGAATCTGTTACCTTTATCAAGGAAATAGGGATTATGGAGTCTTAAGTTTTCCTACCACCAAAGACAAGCCAATATAAACACTACACACAGAAAAAAAATCCCATGAGATTGTTAGAGATAAAAGGCAAATAGAGAATAGCTAGTCTTGGTTTCAGCTAAAAATCTTGAGTTTCCAAACCCTAATGTGATTTACATGTAAAATTTAAGCATTGTACAAGCATTCATTAAACACCTACCATTTGCCAGACAGTGTCCTAAGTGCTTTACAAATATTATATCATTTGATCCTCACAACAGCCCTGTAAGGTAGATGCTGTAAATATCCCCATTTTACAGATGAGGAAACTGAGGCTAATGGAGGTTAAGTGACTTCACCAGGGTCACACTGCTAGTATCTAAGCTAAATTTGAACTCAGGTCCTCCAGATTCCAGGTGCAATGCTCTCTCCACCGCCCCACTCAGTTGTCTCTCTCAATTCACTTTATAGATGAGGAAACAGGTTCAGTAAAATGACTTGCTCAGGGTTAGTGTTAAAACAAAGACTAACTCCGTCCAATTCAACACACATTAATGCCTGCAGAGCCCTTTGCTGGCTCCTGGGGTTTGGAGAGATACAAAGTCTAAACATGTTAGGGTCTCTGCCCCTGTGGAACTTTCAGGCTAAGAAGGTCTTCCTACTACACTATACTTCTACTCATTATTTCGGATTTTGCTTGGGGTGGAAGGATGAGAGTAGGGGGCAGGAGGATCAGAGAGTTTGGGGCTTATCAACAATTATCATCTAAAAAGGGTAGGCTCCAAATTTTGCAAAGGAAATGAACTAGAATTCCAGGGGCATATGGAAAGTAAGATCTGAGGATTTCAGGGAAGGAAGGGACGGATGGATGGATCTAGCCTGATCGATAAAAAGTATAAACTATAAATATACACATATATAGAGGGATTGTCCCATAAAAGGTGAAATATCTGAAGGTTTAGAAAGTTCACTTCAGAGTAAGGCAAGGCATTTAGAGATACAGATGAAGTTGAAATTAAGCAGGCCAGACTGGGCTGAGATGTAATTATCTGAATTACCCTCGCCTAAAAAGTTACTCATATTTGTTTGTAGTTACTTTGTATTTCGATTAGTGTACTTCTTCATAAAAGATATCCAATGCTTAAAATGAAACAATGGCCCCAGAATCAGACTTCTCTGGTGTGGAGTCCCTTTAAGAAGACAGAGGGACATATCTCTAGCCACACAGCTATCTGGCAACATCCTGGTCCCAGCACACTTAAGAATATTACTTGGATTTGAGATAATCCTTAGAGGATTTTGGTTCCATTAAAAATTGTTTGAGCATCAGACAGATGTAATCCTGATTCCTCATTTAATGAAATTTAAAGGAAAATAGGTGTATGCACTCTAGCCCCCTGAAATATCAGATGATTAGAAACACTTCTCAGCACAAAAAATTCAGAAACAGAAATGCACCCAAGATCTTTGGGAGAGATTGCAGGTGGTCAAGAGAAGTCTTTTATATTTTTCTTCAACGCAAGATACAAGATCTGCATGTGAGCTGGTAGCTACTTCAGAGGGAAAAGGGACTAAGATGTTTGGAACATGCCTCCATGTGGTACAGTGGAAAGGGTGTTGGACTTGGAGCCAAGAGAGAAGTGGCTTAGAATCCTGTCCCTAACACTTGCCAGTTGGGCAACCACATGCATGTCACAATCTCATTGAACCTCCCTTCCCTAACTGATTAGATGATGATAGTCACACCTGTAAGACTACTTGATGGATTTCCTGTGAGGTCCCAATGAGATAACATAAGTAAACTCCTTTGTAAACTTTAAGTTCTATATAATTATCAACTATGGTTATTATTTCTTAATAGCCAGAGCACACCTTCATGCCAAAAGAATAGAATGGCTTTTGAATGACTTGCAAACCAAGCAGATAGCTGCTCCTTGCCTGCTGTGTACTTAACTCTATGCTAGCTTCTACATGGGAAGCTGAAGGATGGTCATCGAATTTGAGTAGCTCAGAGTTTGATCAGAGAGAGAAGCAATGCATAAGTGAAGCAACAGGAGAATGATATTCATGTCCACACAATCTAGATGTGTATGAGTGGGAAAAGGGGAGGTATCAGAAAGGTAGATTTGTGAAAAGAAATATTCCAGGCAAGAGGAGTACACACTTCAATCTCAAGTCTACAGTGCTTTGCTTGAGCTTTCCTCACTCACGGATAGAGCAAGCCCTCCAAAAATTTTAAGGCTGATTTCCTTCCTATCTTCCTTTTTTGCCATATCAAGTCTAGACTGCCTTTCGTCTGGCCAGAATTTCCTTTCTTAGGCATCGGCAATAATCTTTCTTCCCTTAACTCACCTGAGAGAAAGGATGGGTACTTTAGAAAAGATTTTATCCTTAAGTAAGAGAAAATAAAGAACCAAGAGAAGGTTTGCTGTGTTCTAGAAAGTTTCATGGAGCAGTTGAGATCTGTGCCTTGGTTCTTGGGAAGGATTTGTTTGCTGTGTTCTAGAAAGTTTCATGGAGCAGTTGAGATCTGTGCCTTGGTTCTTGGGAAGGATTTGTTTGCTGTATTCTAGAAAGTTTCATGGAGCAGTTGAGATCTGTGCCTTGGTTCTTGGGAAGGATTTGTTTTGGAGCAGGAATTGTTTTAAGCTTTCCCCCCTCCACTAGCAAGCATTTATTTTCTTTGCCTCCTCCTTCCACTCAAAAAGAAAGTAAAGCAAAACCACTATTGAACCAATTATTTCAGAAACAACGGAGGTCACTAGAGTTTACTGAACAGGGGATGACTTTATATGATCTATATTTTAGGACTATCTCCTTGGAACATGTGCGGAGTATAGAATGGAGAGGGAAGTGTCTGGTTTCTGCTACAATAGACTAGGCAAAAAGCACTGAAGACCTAAACCAGAATGGTTAGAATATTGAGTAGGTAGAAGGGGGACAGATGGGAGAGATATTTCAGAGGCAGAAATGGGACATTTTGGCAGCTGATTGGACATCTGGGATGATGGAGAATGAGAAGTAGAGGATGACACTGAACTTTGAACCTGGGTGACTACAAGGATGATAGAGAATTTTGGAAGAGGGGTGGGTGTTGCTAGGAAGATGATGACTTTGGTTTTGGATATATTGAGCTTGAGATGCCTATGGCTCATGCAATGGGCAATATTTAATAGATGATGGCTGATGCAGATCTAGAAGTCAGGAGAGATAGTAGGGCTGGAGAGATATATGAATTCTGGAATCCTCTGCATAAGAGTTAGTGGATAGGCATTGGATGTATGATTTCATTGGTATAGAGAACTCCTGGATGAGGAAATGCTCTACCAGCCAATATCAGCAGCTTCTCTGCACAGAGATGGTAATTAAGCCCTTAGAAGCTGAAGAAGGTATAAAGCGACAGAGAAAGAAGAACCAAAGCCTCAGGCTGTCCCCCACCCCAGTAAGGGGATATGATATGGGTGATGATCCAGAAAACAGATTCAGAAGGTGTCAAACCTATAGGAAAAGCAAGAGAGAATGGAGTCATGACACTCAGAGGTGAGAGCATCCAGGAAGAGAGAGCAGTTAAGAGTGTCTAATGCTGCACAGAACGAATCACAAAAGAGGATGAAGAAAAGGCCACTATATGAGATCACCAGTCTCTTTGAGAGAAGAATTTCAACTGATCTTGAGCGATTAGTCCAGAAGCTGGGTTGCAAAGGTTTGAGGAGTGAAAGGAGAAGCAAAGAGAATAGACTGAAGGTTACCTATGAAAGGGAGAAGGGATATAAGATAATACCTTGAGGAGTAGACATTTATGTTGTAATAGTCATTGTGTAGATTGTTTTCTAGGTCCTCATTTTGTCCTGCATTAGTTCATACAAACCATCCTATGCTGCATGCATATAGTTATCATTTCTTTAAGTACAGCAATATTCCATTATATTCATGTACCAGAGCTTGTTTGGTCATTCTCCTGTTATCAACAGTATTTTTGCTGTGACAAAAAGGGCTACCATAAATATTTTGGTATATATGGGACTTTTTCTTTTTCTTTTTTTTTTATAAGCAATTGGGGTTAAGTAACTTGCTCAAGGTTACACAGCCAATTATTTTGTGTGGGTGTTAAGTATCTGAGGCCAGAACCAATCCTGGGTCCTCCTGACTCTGGGACCAGATTTCTTACTCACTATGCCACCTGGTCGCCCCTTTATTTTTTATTATTGAACAAAGAGAAGCTTTTTTTTTAAGGATAGGAATATCTGCACACTTATTGTCAGTAAAGGGTGAACCTATAGATAGGGAAATTTTGAAGATATGGGGAAGAGAGGAGAAAAGGGGGGGGAGACAGAGAGACAGAGAGAAGGGGGAGAGGGAGAGAAAGGGAAAGAGGATGATGATGATGTTGTCAATCTGTCAGAATAGAGGGAAGGTCTTGGAATGAAAGATATATGTATCAGGGTTGGACTTAATGAGGAAAAGAGTCTTCATTAAAGACTGGAGTACAGAAGGAGAGAAATGGAGTGAATTAAAGGACTGTGAAATGAACAAAAGTAGAAAATGAGCTTTATTTCCTCAATAAAGTATGAACTGAGGTTCTCAGTTGAGAGATGGTATCTAAAATGGAAATTCCATTATGCAGGAGCACTGTGACATCAGTTCATACTAAGGTGATATAGGATCCTTTCCTGAGAGTAAGTTTCCTTAGTTCAAGAGGTGGTGGGATGGTCAAATGAGTCTATCACATAGTAGGCTTAACAAATACCTATTGATAAGACTGATGGCTGGATATGGGGAAGAGCCTATGGGGGCCTTGAATATGGTAGATGACCCAAGGGGGGGATAGATCATGGGAATGACCATCATTAACTCCTGAGAGGACAGGGCAATATTGCTTGACAATAAGAATTCCTACCATCAGTTGTAGATCTTTTTCTTAATTATAAAATAAAAACCCATGGTTTATTTTACCAGGGTATAATGACCAGAAGAATGGTCCATGCTGAAAATTATGGCTGAACTGACTTCAAGTATGTTTCTCCATCACAGCCTTCTCTAGCTTTTTCCCAAGGCAGGGGGCCATCTAGCTCTGGTGATATTTGCTAGATTTTCTGTAGTCTTAGGAAGTGTTATTTGTTTGATGGCTTTTTAATATCTTCTTCAAGTTCCTAATTCCATATCGATGTGGTATATAATTTTTAATAAAAAAATTTCAAACGTCTTAATAATGGTCTCTAGTTTTGATACAAGTTTCCCCTTGGGCATTGGAGAACTTGAGATAAATAGATAGGGTAGTGGTGATTGGAGGGTGGGGGTAGGGATGGGTAAGAGAGAGAGAGGAAAGACTTTGCTTAGAATCTTTTAAAGAAAACCTGATAAGATTTATTACCCCTTGAGAAGTGTGTGTCTGAATGTCCCAGAAAGGTGTGTCATATTGCAAAGAAAGACCCCCCCCCCCAGGAAAAAGGAAGTAAGAATCTGTAGATTCAGACCATCCTATCTGAAATTTTCCTCACTTTAACCCAAATCATTTTTCTTTGGGGGGAAGGGAAGGGGAAGGAGTGACTTCTCTATAATTCCATTGATGCCAGAATTTCTATTTGGTCTTTGCCTAGCCAGGATCTAGTCTTTGACTTCATAGCCGAAGTTCTTTCTTACCTCTTTCCAAACCACAGCACTTTCACTTCAGCCTTTAAACCCACCTTCTCATAACAGAAATTTAAACTCCACCCTGAAATCACTCCGAGTTCTAATAGCTGGGATTTTGCTTTGTTTTGTCCAGATGCAGCCCTTTATCCCATTTGTGAACCATCTTCATTTTCCCCAATTATATCTTCCACCCCTTTCCCAGTACCTCTTTATAATGTTGACTTGCCACATTGGAATGTAAGCTTCTTGACGGCAGGGCTTGTCTTGCTTGCTTTTACTTTGTATTCTTAACATTTAAGCACAGTGGTTGGTAAATAGAAAACTTTTAACAAAATCCTAATCTTAATAAATATTCAACATAAACACTATAATATGTTTATAAATGATACAAATGGAAGTTAAAATCCTTTATTAACTCTGTCATCTGTCAGCTTTCTTTTTAAATTTTATTTTTAATTTATGGAATAAAGCAATTTATGTAATAAAACAAATTTCATAGCATAGTACAATAAAAGATGATTGCACATGAAATTGCCAATCTAGTCTGCACGACTTGCTATTCCTTTCAAATATACAACATTTTCATGTAAATTCTTTTTTTCCCTTCCTCTCACCCACACACTAATGGCTACCATTAGACAAAGATAGGTATATTTGTATATGTATATATATATATATATGTGAAATTATTCTATATATCCTCCTATATATCATCAGTTCTTTCTCTGTATACAGATAATGTCTTCCTTCGTATGTCCTTTTTTTTTTGGAGGGGGAATGCTGGGCAATTGGGGTTAAGTGACTTGCCCAAGGTCGCACGGCTAGAAAGTGTTAAGTATCTGAGGCCAGATTTGAACTCAGGTCCTCCTGACTCCAGCGCCAGTGCTCTATTCACTGTGCCACCTAGTCACCCTTCATATGTCCTTTATAGTTAATTTGGGTATAGATAATAGTGACATATAAATAAAATGATTTATTCACTCAAAGTCAGTCTTAAAACAATATTGCTATTACTATACACAATGTCCTCTTGGATCTGTTCGTTTCACTCTTCATTATTTCGTGCAAGTTTTTCCATTTGTCATCTTTCTATCGTTTATCTCTTTCTATTATCTGTCTCTATCTTATTTTCTGTCAGTCAGTCTATCTTTCCATTGTGCCAAAGACATTTGTGAGTCCTAGGCCAGATTTGAAAATTGCCCTCCTTTCCTCCACCTCCCAAAGGCTTTGAGCCTTTACCATGCCACATGAGACTTGGCATCAGAAAATAAGTAACTATGGGATATGAGAAATTTTTTTTTGTTATTAAGAAGGTGTACTTATAGAAAATGATGGGCAGGTTGATGTGTAGTGGACCTGGAATCAGGGAGACTCATCTTTATGAGTTCAAATTTGACCTCAGATACTTCCTAGCTGTGTGATCTTGGGCAAGTCACTTAACCCTATTTGCCTCAGTTTCCTCATCTGTAAAATGAGCTGGAGAAGGAAATGGCAAACCACTCCAGTATCTCTGTCAAGAAAACTCCAAATGGGGTCATGAAGAGTCAGACATGACTGAAATGACTGAACATCCAAAACAGAAAATGATACTATCTTTGCTTATCCTTATGGCTCCCTCTTGCATGTTTATAGACTAGATAGCCAGCTCCCTGGCCTATAGCTACTACTGGCTCTGATGAACACCTGCTTCTGACTCTAGGACCAACTCTCTCTTTTTCTTGGCTCGTCTGTTGCAATGCCTCACCTCGTTCTGGGCTCTGCCTAAGCATGTTTCTCATTGTACACACTGGCCCCATAGACTTTTGGTGTCCAACGCATACGTCATGGCTTCTTTCTCACTCCGGCTTTTAGAGCTCAGCTCCCTCTCATACTGCAGTTACCTCACTCCACAGTGTTATCTCATTAGCTGTCTCCTTCAGCTCATTCATTTGAAAGCTGAGGAAGCTGAAAGGGATCAGGTGATTTGGCTAGGGCTATCCTGCTAGTAAGTAGCAGAGCGAGGATTAAAACCCTGGATTCACTGATTCCAAATCCAGTATTATTTCCATTATATTAGGGCCTGTCCTAGAACTTCATCTTCCTCTCTTATGCTTTTCCAGTACTTTATAATACAGTATTAACATGGCCAATTTCAATCCACTATGAGAAAATGGTTATTTTATACCAGATGGTCCTATGAAGCCTAGAAAACTGAAATAACCTCAAATAAATCCCTGTATCCCTAGATGGATAAGGTCATAATACCCTGGAGAAATGTATATGAGTCTCAGCTGCATCACAGTTTAGCTGTGTCTGAAAAGTCTGAAAAAGGGCCCAAAATAAATACATTTCAGAGTCCCAGCATGACCTGTAGCATGCAAACAACAGTTTGGCTCAGGGCAAAATTGTGAAGGAGACCAAGCCTCCCTTTTCTGTGCCCTGCTCAACAATTTCTTTCTCCAAAGCATACTTTTTAAGTTGGGAGGGTGGCTCAGAGGGCAGCACAATCTGGACTTAATCATGAAGCTCTCCTCTGTCATCCCTGACAATGGTCTTTAGTCTTTGCTTGAAGACTTCCAGTAACAGTGAGTTCACTTCCCTCACCCACAGTTATTCAGCTCTTTAAAGTTGCCTATCTGCTGTACCAACTTTCTGGCTAGATTCAGTGGACACTTTTATTCTGCAATATGGGGGCTCTAGAATGGTCTTCATATCCTAGACTCTCCTTAGAGTATGGTGAACCCATGGCCATGCTAGTTGCAGCTAGGTAGCATAATGGATAGAGTGCGGGCCCTGGAGTTAGGAAGACTCATTTTTCTAAGTTCAAATCTGGCCTCGGACATTTTTAGCTGTGTGACCCTGGGCAAGTCACTTAACCTTGTTTGCTCCAGTTTCCTCATCTGTAAAACGAGCTGGAAAAGGAAATGACAAACCACTCAAGTACCTTTGCCAAGAAAATCCCAGATGGAGTCACAAAGAGTTAGACACAACTGAAAAATGACTAAACAACAACAAAGTTGCCCTAGGAGGTCCAGGACCTAGAAAACTAATTTGCTTTAAGGTACTTGGGACATAGTGTCAAATACCATATAGGAAATCAATGAAGAGAATAATACTAAATCTAAGGAAATGAATTACCAATCAAGGAAATTCAGGCATCTGTAAGAGAATTTTTTTTTTTTTTTTGCTTTGAGGCAGAGCCATGCCCAGGGGAGCTCAAGTCACACTGTGTGGTAGCTACCCCCAACCCCAGTTATATATAGTTATATAGGTTCTATGATAAACACTAAGAGTAGCCTTGATCAAGGAACAATAATAAATGGAAGTGTTGGAAATGGAAAAGAAGTGATTAAAGGGCAAAAGGGAATACCTAGTGTGTAGAAGCCGGAAAGAAGGGAGGCGTTTTTTTGTTTTGTTTTGTCTTGTTTTTTACCAAGTCGTCAGCTCCAGCCCATTTCCTTTGTCTTTTTTCCCCTCTTCCCTCCTGCCTTGCCTTGGTAATAAGGAAATAGAAGCAGCAGAAGGATTCATAAACTCATTTTCTGTATATGAGAATCTCAGGTCTTTTGTTGGAAGCATTTACCTGTCAGCTCTGTCCTCTCCATCCTGGTCAGTCCAGTTGCTCAGCTCCCATCTCCTGATGATGATACTAACATCTGGAATGTAATATTTGCATAGCATCTTAAAGTTTGTAGAGAGCTGTACTTGCAGTAGGTCATTTGATCCTCGTTGCAACCCTGCGATGCAGGTGCTATTGTGATCCTGGTTTTACAGGTTAGCAGACTGAAGATGAGGGAAGTGAAATGATTTGTCCCAGACCACACAGCTTTTAAATGTCAAAGTTAGGTCTTCCTGACTCTACGCCTGGCACTCTGCCTATTACACCTTGATGCCGTTAGCATGGACATGGGTTTTCCATACTGGAAGGACAGTTTAGGATAGGAAGACCACTCTAGAGCCCCTCGTAAGTGCCCACCTGATCCACCTGGAAGGCTAATCCAGCATATGTAGTAGAGAATTGAAAAATTATCAGCCCAGTCTGGCTCATTCTTCCTTTCCTATTCCTTTCTCTCCTTTTCTTGATTTCCCTTTTCTGTTTATGGCACCTCCATTTTTCTAGTGAAGAAGGCTTTAAACTTCATTTCTTATCTTTGATTTTCATCATATTCTATTTCTTACTAGTCACAAATCTCTACAAATTCTTACTTCTGTACTATCAATTTGTAATCTCCTTGACATGTGGATTTCTTTTTTTCTTTTTTAATGCTTTATTAACTTCTGATTTACATCATTCATTTCTGCCAGATTTTGAGTTACAAAATTGCTCCCCTTTTTTCCCCTACCCACCGCCCCAAAATAGAAGTCCCACAGGATATCCCCTCCTCCAATCTGCTCTCTCCCATATTTTCTCCCATAACCCTTTCGACTTTTCCAGTGGATCTCTATGACCCAGGGCCTGTATATCTTATTTCCCAATTACATGTAAGATGGTATTAATAATAGTATATATATATATATACATATATTTGAATATTTCATTTTAAAACTTTCAATTCCAGATTCATTCCCTTCCTCCCTTGTTACCAACCCTTACTTGTCAAACAAGGAGGATATGCAATTCAGTATAGGTGGTACATGTATAGCCAATGCAAAACAATAACATAGTAGATATATTGTAAAAGACTGACTATATTTCCCTCCCTCCTATTCCACCTCCCACTTGTTCTATTCTCTACTTTGATCCCTTCCCTTTTCAAAAGTGGGTGCTTCCAACTTCCCTTCTCCCCCAGCCTGCCCTCCCTTCCATCATCCCCCCTCTCATACCCTTCCCCCCCTATTATCCTGGAGGGTGAGATACCCTATTTAGTGTGTATTTCACTCCCTCCTCAAGCCAGATTCAACGGGAATAAGGTTGACCCATTCCCTTTTGCCTTCCTATTCTTCCCTTCCATTGTAACCGTTTTCCCTTGCCTCTTCTATAAGAGATAGTTTACCCCAATCTGTCTCTCCCCATCTCCTCTCATTATATTCCTCTCACCTCTTAATTTCACCTTTTAATTATCATCCCTTCCTGTTAAATTGGTCCTGTGCCCTCTATCTATGTATACCTGTAAACATATATGCACACATTCACATATGTATTCATATGCATATACCCTCATATCTATATCTATATCTATTTCTAATCCCTTCAACTACTGAGAAAAGTTTCATAAGTTACAATTATTGTTTTTCCATGTAGGAATGTTAATAGTTCAACTTTGATAAATTCCTTATGATTTCTTTTCCCTGTTTACCTTCTCATGCTTCTCTTGCTTCTTGTATCTGAATGTCAAATTTTCTATTCAACTCTGGTTTTTTCAGCAAGAATGCTTGAAAGTCCTCTATTCCACTGAATGACCATATTTTCCCCTGAAACATGATACTCAGTTTTGATGGGTAGGTGACTCTTGGTTTTAATTCCAGCTCCTTTGTCCTCCGGAATATCATATTTCAAGCCCTTCGATCCCTCAGTGTAGAAGCTGCCAGATCCTGGGTTATCCTGATTGTGTTTCCACAATATTCAAATTGTTTCTTCCTGGCTGCTTGTAATATTCTCTCCTTAATCTGGGAATTCCAGAACCTGGCTATAATATTCCTAGGAATTTTCTTTTGGGGATCTTTTTCAAGAGGTGATCGGTGGATTCTTTCAACCTCTATTTTGCCCTCTGGTACTAAAACATCAGGGCAGTTTTCTTTGAGAACTTCCTGGAGGATGATTTCTAGGTTCTTACTTTGGTCATGGCTTTCAGGTAGTCCAATAATTTTTAAATTCTCTCTCCTGAATCTATTTACCAGGTCAGTGGTTTTTCCCACGAGATATTTCACTTTGCCTTCTAGTCTTTCATTTGTTTGGATCTGTTTAACAGCATCTTGATTTCTCTTAAAGTCATTAGCTTCCATTTGCTCCAATCTAATTCTGAAGGAATGATTCTCCTCATTGAGCTTTTGTGATTCTTTTTCCATCTGGCAACTTCGGCTTTTTAAGGTGTTCTTCTCCTCATTGCCTTTTTGAGCCTCCTTTGCCATTTGAGTCAGTCTGTTTTTTAAGGTATTATTTTCCTCAGTCAGGCTGTTGACTCTCATTTCATAATTTTCTTGCATTGTTCTCATTTTTCTTTCCAATTTTTCCTCCATTTCTCTTATCTTCTTCTTAAGGTCCTCTATGGCCTGTAACCAGCTCATATTTTGCTTTGAAGCTTTTGATGCAGGAGTTCTGACTTCACTGTCTTCCTCCTGTTCCATACTTTGCTCCTTTTTCTCCCCAAAATAGGAGTGTAATGTTGGAGTCTTCTGTCTGCTTTGTTTCCTTTGCCTGCTCATTTTGCCACTCAGTCACTTGAATTTTGGGCTTTTTGCCACAGTAGGACTCTGCCACCAGACAGGGGAGTTTTTGTCCCAAACGCTGGGATTTTCTCAGCTGCCAGAGGTATTAGATGTGTGCCCTCTCTGAGGTCTCCACATGCTCTGGCAAGCTGGACACACACCCCAGGACCTCCACCCTAGACTGCAATCCAGATCCAAGCAGGTTAGAGTAAGAGCAATCACCCCTCAGACTGGTGCTTGGTCCCCCTACACTCTGCAGGCCAGGAGCTGAAGCTGCCACATGGCGCTGGCTGGCTGTGCCAGCGTCTCAGCGGCTTCTCGCCCTGGGGGTAAAAGCCATGCACTCCCACTTACTGGTCCCAAAGTCCAGACTGCACTGGCCTCTCACTTTATCCTTCGCATCTGTGTGTTGATAAATCTGGAAACTGCCACCGCTGCTGCTGATCTGAAGTCCCTCTGGCCGGTGGCTGGTCAGGCCCGCCCTGGGGCTAAAGCCTTGATGTGGGGCTGGGCTTGGCTCCCAAAACACTGACCTGCCATACTGTCCTCAGCGGGAGGTTAGCTTCTCTGTGTCATTTTGTGGGTTCTGCAGGTCCAAAGTTTGTTTAGAGTCCCCTTTTTACATGGATTGGGGAAGGTGGAAGCCGGAGCTGTGGGATGGTTATGCTTCTACTCCGCCATCTTGGCTCTGCCCCCCCCCCCCCATGAGCATTTCTTCCAGTAGTGCAGATAATGACACATCAATGCTTTCTTTGTACAACTCTTTCCCACATCCTCCCATAAATCCTTCAGAGGAGATCTATGCATTGTGCTGGGGGTGGTGGTGGAGGTGATGATTGTGGTGTTCCTAGATATCTAAGAATGGTAAGGATACCAATGGAGCCTATGAACTATCCATAAAGTACCCATTGCCTACTATGCATTACTACATCCCCTTTGCATTTTTCCCTTGCATGTGTTATGGTCATTCTTGTGCTCCTCATGTATCTTTATTACCCTTTGCCTGAGTGGCAACTTACATTTTTCGGAGACTTCAGTATTCCATGATGTACAAGCACGCGGCACCACCAGAAGAATATTGATGTTACTAAAATGGCCCATTTTTTTGGGAAGAAGTATGTGGTCACTGCACAGCTGGCAGTGATTGATTGCCCAAATGTCATCAAGCTTGCTCTTTTTCTATTTAGTTCTGAGCTCAGTACATTTTTCATTCACGGTATCTGTCTAAGATGTAGGTTCTAATATACTAGCTCTGTGGGTTTTCCATCCAATGGCATATCATATCTGGACAATATGGCATTATATGTTGATTTAATTTTGAGTACCTTTTTGAATTCTTGGTAAAATTCCTCAACTTCTTCATTCCATGCAACAGAAACTTAAGATGTAATTATAGGGTGCAACTTGAGATGACTAGGTGTTAACATGTTAACAAGGTGATTCTTTTTTTTGTCTTTTTGAAGGGGGTAAGGTAGGGGAATTGGGGTTAAGTGACTTGCCCAAGGTCACACAGCTAGTAAGTGTTAAGTGTCTGAGGCCGGTTTTGAACTCAGGTCCTCCTGACTTCAAGGCCAGTGCTCTATTCACTGTGCCCACTGTGCCACCTAGCTGCCCCAAGAAGGTGATTCTTTTATGGACTATGAACTCTCTCTCTCTGTCTTTGTCTCTGTCTCTGTCTCTGTCGCTCTCTCTCTCTCTTTCTCTGTCTCTGTCTCTCTCTCTCTCTCTCTTGCTATTCCCTCCCCCACTGAGTCAGAAGGAAAACACATCATTGAGTGAACAATGATCAGTCACAAGGCCAAGTATTCCTTAAAAGAACCAGTCAGTCTGAGTCAGTTGAAGACAGAATAGGCAGTTGGGGAAGATTGAAGTCCTTAACATATTGGGAGGGAGGAAAGGTTTTCCCCTCTTTCCTCACCTCATTGACTCTGGTGTTTGGCATATACTTGTATGAAAGGGAAACATTATCTAGAAATTGGAGAGTCAGTTCAAGAGAGAAGCACAATTTAAAAAGCATAGACACATGTTCTAGTCAGACATGGGTACAAAGGTAGTTACTGAGGTGAGACACGACTTCAAGTAACATGAACCCTGGTAGGGGGGAGTGAGAGAGAGAGACAGAGACAGAGACAGAGAGAGAGAGAGAGAGAGAGAGAGAGAGAGAGAGAGAGAGAGAGA
>NW_027185664.1:6378461-6411813 GCF_028583685.1 Petaurus breviceps papuanus
AGAGAGAGAGGGAGAGAGAGAGAGAGGCTAGAGACATCTAAGAGTTAACCTCTGCATTTTAGAGTTGGACTTTGTGAGAAATTTATTAGGAAATAAAGAACTTCAAGGCCATGTAGTACTGGAGTTCTGAGTTGCCTTGGAAACATGTATTTATTATGTGTATTGGTTCCTACTATTTTACTAAAGGTTTATGCCCACACTTTCCATGGATGCTATATGTGTGTGTGTGTGTGTGTGTGTGTGTGATCCAGACTTTGGGGGTATGAAGAGGGTATTTTGAGGCTAGTTGCTACTATGCCATATTTTTTCTCAATTACATATAAAAAATTAACATTTAAAAATGAGTTACAAATTCTCTCCCTCCCTTTCTCCCCTCCCCTTTCCTTGAGAAGGCAAGCAATTTGATATAGATTATACTTGTGTAGTCATGCAAAATATTTCCATATTAACCATAAAAGAAAACACAGATGAACTCCCCCTCCTCCACCAAAAAATAAAGTTTAAAAAGTATGCTTAAATCTGCATTCAGACTCCACCCATTCTTTTTCTGGAGGTGAATAACATTTTTCATCATGAATCCTTCAGAATTGTCTTGGATCATTGTGTTGCTGGGTGTAACTAAGTCATCCACAGTTGATAATTATAAAATATTGCTTTTCCTGTGTGCAATGTTCTCCTGGTTCTGCTCACTTCACTTTGCATCAGTTCATATAACTCTTCCCAGATTTCTCTGAAACTGTCCTACCTGTCATTTCTTATAGCATCATACTATTCTGTCACAATCATATACCACAACTTGTTCAACTACTCCCCAATTGATAGGCATCCCCTTCATTTCCAGTTTTTTTGCAACAACAAAAAGTTGCTCTAAACGTTTTTGTACATGTGGGTCCCTTTTCTTTTCCCTTTATCTCTTCAGGATGTGGACCTAGAAGTGGTATTCCCAGGTCAAAGAGTATGCACACTTTTATAACCCTTTGGGCATAGTTCCAAATTGCTTCCTAGAATGGCTGGATCAGTCCACAACTCTACTAACAATACATTAGTTTGCCTATTTTTCCACAGGCCCTTTGATAATTGTCATTGTCCTTTTCTGTCATATTAGTCGGTCTGATAGGTGGTACCTCAGTTATTTTAATTTGATTTTAAAAAAATCAATAATGAGTTAGAGCAATTTTTGTATGACTAAAGATAACTTTGATTTCTTCTTCTCAAAATTGCTTGTTCACATCCTTTGACCAATTGGGGAATGACTTGTGTTCCTATGAATTTGACTCAGTTCTCTATATATTTGAGGAATGACATCTTAAATATGTTTTAAAAAATTTCCCCTAACTTTCTGCTTTCCTTATAATCTTGACATCATTGGTTTTGTTTGTGTAAAATCTTTTTAATTTAATATTATGAAAACTATCCATTTTATATCTCATTATGTTCTCTATTTCTTGTTTGGTGATAAATTTTTGCCTTATCCATTGATCTGAGAGGTGAGATTTTCCATGCTCCCCATTGGTCTACAACTTGTTTTTGCTAAACTGCTTTACAGTTTTCCTAAATTTTTGTCAAATAGCGAATTCTTGTCCCAGAAGTTGGGGTCTTTGTATTTATCAAACACTAGTCATTTACTATGACTAATGATCATTTACTACTGTAAATGATGATCACCTAATCTATTTCATTGATCCATCACTCTTTCTTAGCCAGAACCAGATTGTTTTGATGATCACAGCTTTATATCAGTGTGAGATCTGGTATGACTAGGTCACTTACTTCATAATTTTCCCCATTGATTCTCTTGATATTTCTAACCTTTTGTTCTTCCAGGTGAGTTTTTTTATTTTTCATAACTCTGTAAAACAATTTTTGATATGTTGATTGGTATGATACTGAATAAATTAATTTAGGTAGAATTTTCATTTTTTATTATGTTGGCTTGGCCTGCCCATGAGCAATTAATATTTCTGCAATTGTTAAGATCTGACTTTATTTTTGTGAATATGACTCCCAAGTATTTTATATTGTTTTCAGTTATTTTAAGTGGAATTTCTCTTTCTGTCTCTTCTTCCTGGATTTTGTTGGCAATATATAGAAATGTTGATGAGTTTTGTGGACTTACATCCTGCAACTTTGCTTAAGTTTTTAATTATTTCAACTAGTTTTTTTCAGTTCATTCTCTAGTATTCTCTAAGTATAATATCATATCAGCAAAGAATGATATTTTTCTTTCTTTTTTGCCTATTCTATTTCCTTCAATCTCTTTTTCTTTTCTTTTTGCTATAGCTAGCATTTCTAGTACAATGTAAAATAATAGTGTTGATAATGGGCATCCTTACTTCCCTCTTATCTTATTGGGAAGGTTTCTAACTTGTTCCCATTACAGATAATGTTTGCTGATGGTTTTTGATAGATTTTGCTTATCATTTTAAGGAACACTCCAGGATTTCTATCCTTCCTAGTGTTTTTTTTTAAAGGAATAAGTATTGTATTTTGTCAAAAGCTTTTTCTACATCTATTGAGATAATCACACAATTTTTGTTGTTATTGATATTCATATGGTGATGTGTGTGTGTATGTGTGTGTGTGATAGTGTTCCTAATTTGATTTAGCCCAGCATTCTTGGTATAAACCCCAACAGGTCATAGTGCATGATCTTTATGATGTGTTACTGTCATCTCCTTGTTAATATTTTGTTTAAAACTTTTACATCTCTCTTCATTAGGGAAATTGGCCTATAGTTTTCTTTCTCAGCTTTTTCTCTTCCTGATTTAGGTATCAGTACCATATGTATGTCATAAAAGCAATTTCATAAAACTCCCTCTGCCAATTTTTACAAATAGTTTAAGTAGTATTGGAATTTTTAAAAATGTTTGGTAGTATTCACTTGTGAATTCAACCGGCCTGGGAATTTTTCTTTTAGGGAGCTTTTTTATGACTTGTTCAATTTCTTTTCTAAGATAGTTTTTTAAGTATTCTATTTCCTCTTCTGTTAATCTGGGCAGTTTACATTTTTGTAAATATTCATCTATTTCACTTAGATTATTAAATTTATTGGCATATATAATTTGACAAAATAGTTCCCAATAACTGAATTAATTTCATTTTCATTGCTGGTACATTAACCCCTTCCATTTTTGATATTAGTTATTTGATTTTCCTTTTTCTTCTTAAAGTCAAATTAATCAATGGTTTATTTATTATTTTTTTTTCATAAAACATGTTCCTAGTTTTATTTATTAGATTAAATTTTTTTAAAGTTAAATTCTTGTTAATCTCTCATTTGGTTTTCAATATTTCTAATTTGATGTTTAATTGGAGCTTTTTAATTTCTTCTTTTTTTAGTTGTATAACCAATTCATTGATCTTCTCTTTCTCTCTTTTATTGATGTAAGCATTTAGGCATATAAATTTTCCCCTAAACACTGCTTTGGCTGCATCCCATAATTTTTGTTATGTTTTCTCATTGTTGTCAATTTCATCAATTAAATTATTGTTTCTATAGTTTGTACTTTGGTCCCTCACCCTTTAAGGTTAAATTATTTAGCTTCCAATTAATTTTTCACATATATTTCCATGGCCCTTTATTGAAAATAATTTTTATTACATTATGGTCTGAAAATGATGTATTTAATATTTCTGCTTTTTGACATTTGATTGTGAGGTTTCATGCCCTAACACTTGGTCAATTTTTGTGAACATGTCATATATGTCTGGGAAAAGGGTATACTCTTTTCTATTCCCATTTAGTTTTCTCCAGAGGCCTATCATATCTAACTTTTCTGTAATTCTATTAATCTTCTTAACTTCTTTCTTGTTTATTTTATGGTTAGTTTTATCTAGCTCTGAGAGGAGAAAGTTGAGGTTCCCCACTAAGTACAATTTTACTGTTTATTCCTGTAACTCATTTTACTTTTCCCTCAAGAAGCTGGACACCAATTCACTTGAAGCATATATGTTTATTATTGCTGTTACCTCATTGTCTATGGTATCTTTTGGCAAGATGTAGTTTCCCTGATTATCCCTTTTAATTAGGTCTATTTTTGCTTTTGTCTTGTCAGATGTCATGATTGATACCCCTGCTTTTTTTAAACCTCAGCCGAAGCATAATAGATTCTGTTCCAGCCCCCTTTTAAAACTCCATGTCTCTGTTTCCAACATGTTCCTTGTAAGCAACATTGTTGGATTCTTGTTTCTAATCCATTCTGTGATCTATTTTTGTTTTATAGGTGAGTTCATCCCATTCATATGTACAGTTATGGTTACTAACTGTATATTTCCTTCTATCTTATTTTTTCCCTGTTAATCCTCCCCTCTCTCTCTTTTTATCTTGTCCTTCCTCAAGTCTTATTTCTGACCACTGCCTCCCTTAATCAGTTCTCTTTCCATAAGCTTCTCCCCTCTCTCACCATCTTATTCTCTTCCCCTTCTACTTCCCTGTTAGTCAAGATAGATTTCTATATCTGGCCAAGTGTTTATGTCATTCACTCTTTGAGTCAGTTCCAATGAAAAATTCAAACATTGCCCCTACCATCTTTCCCTTCACTATGAATACTCTTCCCTTTATGCTTCTTTTATGTGAGATAATTTTCCTTTTCTGCCTCTCCCTTCCCCCCTCTTCCCAGTGCATACCATTTTTTCACCCCTTAATTTTATGTTTTTGAAACCATCCTATTACAGTCAACTCTCACTCATGACCTCTGCCTGTATATACTCCTTCTAACTCCCCTAATAAGGAGAAAGTTCTTAGGAGCAACAATATCATCTTCCCTTATAAGTATGTAACCAATTTAACCTTATTGAATCCCTTATGATTTATCTTTCATGTTTACTTTTTATGCTTCTCTTGAGTCTTATATTTGAAAGTCAAATTTCCTATTCAGCTCTGGTCTTTTTCATCAGGAATGCTGAGAAGTTCTCAGTTTCACTACATATCCATTTCCCCCCTGAAAGATTATACTTCGTTTTACTGGACAGCTTATTCTTGGCTGTAATTCTAGCTCCTTTGCCTTCATAGTCCAAGCCCTCCTATCCTTTAATGTGGAAGCTGCTAAATCTTGTTGATTCTCCTTGTAGCTCCATGATATTTGATTTTTTTTCTTTTTGGATGTTTGCAATATTTTCTCGTTTATTTGGAAAATCTGGAATATAGCTGCAATATTCCTGGGAGTTTTCATTTTGGGATCTCCTTCAGGAGGTGATCAGTGGATTCTTTCAATTTCTATTTTATCCTCTGCTTCTAGAATGTCAAAGCAGTTTTCCTTGACAATTTATTGAAAGATGATATCCAGGCACTTTTTTTGATCATGGCTTTCAGGTACTCCAGTAATTCTTAAATTATCTCTTCTTGATTTATTTTCTAGGTCAGTTGTTTTCCCAAAGAGATATTTCACATTTTCTTCTATTTTTCCCATTCTTTTGATGTTTTTTTATTGTTTCTTCATGTTCTATGGAGTCATTAGGCAGCTAGGTGGCACAGTTGATAGAGTGTCAGGCCTGGAATCAGGGAGACTCATTTTCCCAAGCTCAAATCTGACTTCAGATACCTAGTAGCTGTATGACCCTGAGTATTCACTTAACCACGTTTCCTTCAGTTCCTCATCTGTAAAATGAGGTAGAGAAGGAAGTGGCAAACCACATCTAGCTGGCATTTCATTTTTTTTCTTTTTGCATAGAGGGGAGTGTGCTGTATTTGAGTTTGGAAGACGGGCTTTTGAAACTTAACAGTGGTTCAAATCCTAATGCTGAAGTTTATTAGTTGTATGACCCCAAGTAACTTGCAATCTCCTAAAGTTTGTTCATCTTTAAAATGGTGAAAATAATACCTGAAAAATTACCTCAAAGGCTTGTTGTGAGAATCTAATGAGATAACATGTGTAAAATTTTTTTCCAACTCTAAAGTCCTAGATGAATGTCCATTGTTTTCTTGATTTTATTTGACTAAGAAGGTTAAGAATCATGGGATTCAGTTCTTATACAGTATATTTACTCATTGCTCACTGGACAAGGATTCCAAAATCATAGTTCCAATAGCTGATGATTAGAGATGGCCAGAACTCTGTGATTCCTAGAATCATTTGCCTTTATTTTCATCACAGCATCATAGTCATTGCAATATTAGAATAGGACCACATAGAGCTGAGGGGCATTTTATATTTTGATTTGTTTCATGGGTTACTGTAGTCAAAGAATTCATTATCAAGTGGTCATAGTATAGCTAATAATAGTAATAGTAAAAACAACAGCTACTACTAACATTTATAAAGTGCCACAAAGTATGATAAGAACTTTACAAATATCTCATTTTATCCTTACAACAACCTTGGGAATTAAGTTCTATTATTATTGCCATTTTACAGATGAAGTTGTTCAGTTGTTTTTCAGTCATGTTCAACTCTTCATGACTCCATTTGGGGTTTTCTTGGTAAAGATATGATAGTGATTTGTCATTTCCTTTTCCAGCTTTTTTTATAGATGAGGAAACTGAGGTAAACAGTGTTAAATGACTTGTCTAGGGCCACATAGGTAGTAAATTTATGAGGCCAGATAAAAAATAATAAACCTCCCTTTCCTTAGCTAGGCTGCTTCTCAAAAAGTGGGCAGTCTATTGCTAGAACTGTCAAGTTTCCTCTACATAATCTTTTTTTTTTTTTTTAAAGCAATCAGGGTTAAGTAACTTGCTCAAGGTTACACGGCCAGTTATTTCTGGGTGTGGTGCTAAGTGTCTGAGCCCACATTCGATCCCCAGGTCATCCCAACACTGGAGGCAGTGCTCTTACTCGCTTAGCCACCTGGCCACCCTACATAATCTTTCTTATACATTCTTCCACGGACATGAGCCTAGATCAATTATGATTAATTCTTCCCTAGACTATTGCAACAGACATCTGACTGGTTTTTCCTGTCTCCAATGTTTCTTCTTTCCAATTCATTCTTCACATTGATGCCAGATTGACCTTCTACAAAATACAACTTTCATAATGCTACTCTCTTGGGAAAGAATTTTTAATGGACTTCTATTGACTATAGCAAAAAGTTAAAGGAATCATAGAATTTCAGAGTTGGAAGGGATCTCAGAGGCTAAACTCTCCTTGAACAATAATTCCCATTACATCCTGGACAAATGATTTTTCCAACTTTTGTTTTAAATCCTCTGGTAAGTAGGGAAACAAGTATTAATTAAGTGCCTACTATGTGATAATCACTATACTAAGCACTTTACAGATATTATTTCACTGGATCCTTATAACAACTCTGCCAGATAAAGTGCTATTATTATCACCATTTTATATTTGAGGAAATTGAGACAAATAGAGGTGGTGACTTGCTTAAGGTCACATAGCCAGTAAATGTCTGTGGCTGCATCTGAACTCAGATTTTCCCGATTTCAAGTCTAGTGATCTATCTGCTTAGCCATTTCATGCTTGCTACCTTTGTGGAGTTTACAGCCCTGGCTGAAGTTATGATACAGACACACATAATTTAACTATGCTATGTCAGGAAAACTTGGATTTCACTGCCTGTATTTCCTCTAACTACACAGATCCCAATTCCACATGCCTTAGTGGATGGTTTCATGAGTTTCTGTGTCCAAAATAATTCATCATTTGGAAACCAGACTTCTGATAATAAGCTCTTCTCATGTACAAGAGCTGATCCTCAAATGATAGTACACTATCAAATTCTAGATTAAAGTCATTACTACTCTGTAGTACCAACCTAAACCATAGTAGAATTCTTGAGAATGTAGAATTGTCTTCATGCCACAATCAGAAATAAGCCTAGAGTGAAAGTCCTGCTTTGTAGAGGGTGCAAATAATTAACACAAAATAATACTATGATGAACAACCCTCTCGTTACAAATTTAAGGTGAGATGTAGAACATGAAGATGTAGGTTTAGCGAAGATCTTTGCTGCTTTCCTAAAGGACATTTTGTTTCAATGGAAAAGGAATGACCAAAAGATCAATCATTCTATAAATAAGCAGTTATTAAGTACCTATTTGTTATGGGAATGTGAATTTAACATCTTCCCTGCCCCTAGGCCCTTTGATGGGTTTATGTGCACCTGGAGCCTGAGGTGGGAGGCTAGTTTTTCAGGAGATACTTTATGATCGGGCAGTGGGTCAATAGGGTTGTGACATTCTCTGAGACAGGAGAGGGCTATATACCCTTATGCGTTTTGGGGCTCACCTTGAGAAGCATTGTGTGATTTGACCAGATGAGGGCAGCTGTTGAGCCTCCCCCCCCACCCCCGGCTTTGAAAATCCAGATGTTGATGTTTCCCTCTCTGGTAACTAACTAGATATGTATGCAATGATCATGACAGTTGGAGGTCTGTCTGCTTGATCCCTTTCTCTGTCTCCTTGTAACTTCTGCTTGTAACTTGTTTGTATTTTGTTTATATTCTCTGAAGTTCAGGGTGCTGACCTTTTCCCCCTGAACTAGGTAAATGACATATGTTTGATTAAAGCAAGATTGTTAAACTATTTTGAGTTGGTTTCCTTTAGAAAAGTAGATCTAAGAACCTGTGTTGGCAGCCACCCTGGGGATGCTGGGGTTCTTGATGCTACACTATTATATTCCAAGCACTGTGTAAGGCACCAAGAATGCAAAATAAAAAAAAAAAACTCTTTTTCCCAAGGGATTATCAAGTGAGGCCCAGATGGTGATGTCCTCTAGGTGCTCCTGTTTGTAGATGATGTTTTGTTGACCTCATTAATACATAGAATAATATATAGGGTTCTAAAGGAGAGCCATGATTTCTCTAAAGAGATTCACTTTATAATCTATACAAGAAAAAACTATATTGATTTTAAAATTCCTATGTCTAGGTTTTGTAAAGGCTATTGGATATACTGACATGGGGCAGAACCTGCTGATGAACAGTGAGTTGGGCCAAGATGTTAACATGAGGAAGGGAATGGAATGAATAGCCTCTGGATAATTGTATAAGGCTTTTAGTGACCCTAAGACAACCTCATTTTCCTGACTTCCTACTTACCTTTCTAATGGTTCCTTCTCTGCTTCCTTTAGTCTTGTCATTCTCTTCCTACTTAAGAGGGTGATTTCTAGTTCTTTACCATTACAAAGAGAGATATTAGAAATATTTTAGAACATATAAGTTCTTTTCCTTTTTCCTTGATCACCTTGGGAAACAGACCTAATAATCTTGTTGAGTCAAAGGGCATACACAGTTTTATAACTCACTGGTAAATTCCAGATTGATCTCCAAAATGATTGGATCAGCTTACAGTTCCACTAACAGTGTATTAGTGTTCCAATTTTTCCACATTCCACATTTTTCACTTTCCCATTCAACCATTTTAGTCAATCTGATAGATATGAGATATCTCAAAGTTATTTTAATCTGCATTTCTCTAGTCAGTAATGACTGACAGCATTTTTCATATGACTATTTATAGCTCTGATTTCTTCATTGAAAAGCTGCCTGTTTATATCCTTTGATCATTTATCAACTGGTGAATGACTCATATTCCTATAATTTTGATAAAGTTCTCTATTTGTTTTTAGTTTTCAACATTCAGTTCCATAAGATTATGGGTTCCAAATTTTCTTCCTGTCTCTCTCCTCCCCATATCCCAAGACAGCGTATAATATGAAAAGAAGAATTAGAACCAATGGGAGTCCCCAGTTGCCCTCCAAAGGAAAAAAAAAGCAAAAGAAAAGAATCAATGGGAGAAAATATAAAGTTCTCTACATATCTGAGATATGAATCCTTTAACCGAGAAACTGTTTACAAAAATTTTCTGTTTTCCTTCTAATTTTGGCTACATTGGTTTAATTTGTACAAACTTTAAAAATTTAATATAATCAAATAGCCAATTTCACATCTCACAATACTCTCTATTTTTTGTTCATAAATTTTTCTCCTAGTTGTAAGTCTGATAGGCAATGTGTTTCATGTTCTTTTTGCTTTCTTATGATATCTCTCTTTATATCTGGGCCATGTATCTATTTTGACCTTATTTTGGTAAATGGTGTAAGATTTTGATCTATACCAAGTTTCTGCCAGACTGCTTTTCAGTTTTCTCAACAATTTTCACCATAGTGTATCCTTATCTCCAAAGTTTAAATCTTTACATTTGTCAAACACAATGTTGCTATAATAATTTACTGTTGTGTATTGTATATCTACTCTGTTCCACTGATCCACCTTTCTATTTCTTAGGTAGTACCAGATAGTTTTTAATAATTACTGTCTTTTAATATCATTTAAGATCTGATACTGTTAAACCTCCTTCCTTTACGCTTATTTTTTCATCAATTCCTTTGATATTTTAAACTTTTGTTCTTCCAAATAAATCTTATTATTTTTTCTAGCTCAATAATGTTTTTGGTAGTTTAGTTGGGATGGCATAGAATAAGTAGATTAGTTTAGGTGACATCATTTTTATTATATTGGCTCCGCCCACACCTGAACAATTAATATTTCTCCAATTATTTAAATCTGACTATATATGTATAAAAATGTTTTGTAATTGTGTTCATGTAATTACTGGGTTTGTCTTAGCAGATGTTTTATCTAGTCAATAGTTATTTTTAAAGGGGGGGGTATTTCTTACTATTTCTTCTTGTGGAGTTTTGTTGGTGATAGATAAAAATGCTGAGGATTTATGTTGGGTTTCTTTTATATTCTTCTACTTTGCTAAAATTATTGCTTCTACTAACTTTTTCGTTGAATCTCTAGGATTTTCCAAGTATATCATCATATAATCTGCAAAGAGACATAATTTTATTACTTCATTGCCCATTTGGATTCCTTCAATTTCTTTTTTTTATTGCTATTGCTAGCACTTCTAATATAATATTGAATAATATTGGTGATAATGGGCATCCTTGTTTCACTCCTGATCTTATTGGGAAGGCTTCTAGCTTATTCCCATTACAAATAATGTTTGCTGATGGTTTTGGGTGGATGTTTCTTATCATTTTTAGGAAAAAATGCATTTATTCCTATGCTCTCTAGGTTTTAATAGGAATAAACTATATTTTGTCAAAGGTTTTTTTTCTGTATCTATTAATATTTGTTAATTTTGTTATTGATATAATCAATTATGTTAATAATTTTCCTTATACTTTAAATCCCTGCATTCCTGGCATAAATCCCACTTGGTTACCAAATCTTTGTGATTTCTTGTTGTAATCTTCTGGCTAGTATTTTATTTAGAATTTTTACATTAATATTCATTAATGAAATTGGTCTATAATTTTCTGCCTCTGTTTTTGCTCTTTATATCACCATATTTGTTTTATAAAAACAGTTTGGTAGGATTCTTTCCTTGCCTATTATTCCAAATAATTTATTTAATATTGGAATCAGTTGATCTTTAAATGTTTGGTAGAATTCACTTGTAAATTATCTGGGCCTGATGTATTTTTTTTTTCTTAAGAAGCTCATTTATGGCTTCTTCAATTTCTTTTTCTAAAATACGTTTGGTTATATACTCCATTTCCTCTTCTCTTAATCTAGGCAGTTTATATTTTTTAAGATTTCTTCCATTTCACTTAAATTGTTAGAATTGTTGGTGTATAATTGGGCAAAATGTCTGCTAATAATTGTTTTAATTTCATCATTTCAGTTCACTCTTTTCATTTTTGATACTAGTAATTTAGTTTTCTTCTCTCTTTTTTGGGTGATCATATTAGGTTTATCTATTTTATTGTTTTTTTTCCAAAACCAACTTCTAGTTTTATTTATTCATTCAATGGCTTCCTTAATTCAATTTTATTAATCTCACCTTTAATTTTTAGGATTGCCATTTTCGCATTTAATTGGGGATTTTTAATTTGTTCTTTTCCTAGTTTTTTTTAATTACACGCCCACTTCATTGGTCTTCTCTTTCTCCAAAAGGCATTTTCAAATCTTAAACCTAAGTATTTTTGTAGTAATAAAGCAAAAGAAATAATATCACTCATAATCATAAATGGAGCAATAAAACATTACCATCAATATATAGATGAATCACACACTCCCACTAATTCACTCAGGGAAAAGTGAAAGTGGACACACACACAAACTTGGGAGAGAAGCACACGAGGGAAGGAAATGCATGTGCTTGAGAATAACACAACTCTGGACTTCAGGCTGATCCAGGCAGTCTGGTGGAGGATTTGATGTCATGAGTCCATTTTAAAAAATCTATATTGTTTATTAGTAGTCAGTAAACATTTGTTAAGTACCTACTATGTGCCAGGTACTTTGTTAAGTGGTAGGGATATGAATAAAGGCAAAAGACAGTTCTTGGTCTCAAAGAACTCCCTGCCTGCACTGCAGGGTAGTTACTCTGCTAAATATTTTCTTCTCATTCTCATCAGTTTCCAGCTGGGTAAATTTCTTATCTTCTATTCTCAATCTGAGCCTTCCAATCATTCTTAAAAAGTTGTTAGAAACGTGTTTCCTCTTAATTTGAATACTAGATTCCTTTAAGCCAGAGAGCAGAAAAGCTCATTTGGGGGGGGGGGGGAGATTTTACACTATATACTTTATTATATTTTTCACCTATTACAGAAAACACACATTAGTACGTAATTGAATACATATAAACATTCCTCACTGTATAGTCTTCTTATGTATCAATGTGTTCATTCTAAAATTTAATTCAACAAACATTGACTAAACATTTCCTATGTACAACATATAATGAGAAGTTTTGGGTGTTAAAAAAATGAAATAAAAAAACACAAACCCTGTCCTCAAGGGATTATACTCTAGTAAGTTAGATAAGAGATACAGAAATAGGCAAAGAAATTAGAAGTAATAAGTGCAAAAGTTAAGTCCAAACAAAATGCTACAAGAAATTCCAAGTAGGAAAGATCATTTCTAGCTGAAGGAATCAGCTCTAAGATCTTATAACTGGATCTCTCCAATTAGAGAAAATTTTGATCTTTACCTTAGATGGAAATTTCTTGATGACCTTCCTTATGACTAACCATTAGAATAGTTATCTCTGAGAAATAAATAACTATACATGCACCAGAATGCTGCACCAACGGATTGCTTCCCAGAATTTCTTCTTATACAGCAAAGCAGGTGCAAAACCTTCTGTTTGTCTCTCCAAGTGGTGGGAGGAGGGAAGCAAAGCACAGCAGACATTACGAAAAGGCTGAATCACCAAGGCCACAGCTACAACTGAAGCAATCTTCCAATGAGTTTCAGTCTTTTTTCAGTCAATAGGGAAATAGCATCTGAAGTGTTCTGAAACAGGTGACTGCTCCAGGTGGCTGGTTTCTCTAAACATTTCCAACAACATTTCCTTTTAATTCCTTGCTGAATCTTCCTCTCTTGCCAGTTTCTTAAATCTCCACCATCAGCCTCAGTCTTCTAATATCTTCAATGGCTTAAATTAGAACTCCTTTCACTTTTGAGGTAATAGCTCACCAGATTTCCCATGTGAAATCAGTAGGGCTTATTTCATTATTCCCTAGCCCCCAAATAATTATATGATTTTTTACTTTGTGAATCATACCCTTTTAGGTCTCAAAACAGTTAAGTGCAAATTAGCTGAAGGCTATAAGGCCTTGGAACTGCCACCAATAATCAGTCTTCTACATGGTCCAACATTATTGCCTGTCCTTGAAAACTTTGTTTCTTCATACTCAAATTTTATCAATTATAAATAAATAAAAGTTCTTTCTCTACCCCTTCAAATTATCAAACTATTCACATATAAACAAGGTGTATCCCTATATCTTTTGAAAGGTAATTTAAATCTTTAAATTTATGCCACTATTAATTTTTTTCTTTTTTTTTCTTTTTGGAGGGGGGAAGGTAGGGCAATTGGGGTTAAGTTACTTGCCCAAGGTCACATGGTTAGTTTTTGGTGTGTGTGTGTGTGTGTGTGTGAAGTATCTGAGGCCTGATTTAAACTCAGGTCCTCCTGACTCCAGGTCTGTTGCTTCCAGTGCCTTCACTGCGCCACCTAGCCACCCTAACTATTAATTTTCTATCCCAAACTGCTCATATCTCATCTAACTGTTTACATATCTTTTTAACAATTTTTAATTAAACTAGAATTCTTTTCCTACTGAGTTCATGAATCAAACTATTCACCTATAATAGAGGCACTTCCTTACATTCTTTTTCAGTTGATTTAATTCATTTTATACAAAGTACTTTTCTTCTCTCTTTGTTTCCATGTGAAAGGGTAATACCTTAGCGGGACAGTATCTTACATTACAAATAGGGAGCCCTAATCATATATTCAGGCATATAGGAGTTAGAGGAGAATGAGAGATCGAAGATATTTGACAGAAAAGGAGTGATCGCTGAAACAAAGCCCTGGAGGAAATGGGAAGAGAATAAGGGCATAGGTAGAAGGATTGGTCTTAGCAAGGAGGAAAACATCTTTCTTGGGACAGCACATAAGGCAGAAAAGGTATATAATGACACTTTAGGAACAGAGGAGTAGTGTTGTAGAAACCGTTGTCAGATGGTTTTCGTGTTCTTGATGAAGCAGACAGATAGGTTGTCTGCTATGGATGTGCAGAGTCTTTGGAACCTTGAAGGGCAGAAGACACCATGATTCGCTGAGTATAACTGATGCTGTATTTGGTGCTGCCTTGTGCTCATTGTCTCATGGTGGAGAAAGACTGATTTGTTCTACACTGTATCCCAAAGGGAAAGTGATTTAGAACAATCTCCATGTGCAGTCAGAAAGAGAAGAAATCTTTAGGGGTGGAGTCACTGACCATTTCTAAGGATCCACTGAGTCATCAGCTCTTCCTGCTTACTGCCATAGTGTCCATTAGCTCATCATCTTTATAACATTGTGCCATCCCCAAGGTAAGCTCATCACCTGAAATTTCATGGAGATTGATCTACCTTCGATACTCATTACGTTCTCAACACCCTCAATTGTCTCTCCTCTCTGATTGGAGGGCTGGAGGGAAGGGCAATAAATGCCTCCCAAAGTCTTACTTTTTAACACAGTGAAACTTTTACAAAAGGTGTTTATTTCCAAAAAGTGTAATTACAAATATACAAATTTACTCCCCCAATACATAGGAGAGAAAAAGCCTTCATCCTTTTTCAACACCTCAGTATCTGGGGAGCCAAAAGGGATTAAGCTCATATTTTTTTCTCATTTACTATAGAGCACAGACCTAATTCCAAGCTTAAAACCCCACCTGGGGTTGGAGTCCCAGGTACCCTGGCTTCTTGAAGCTTCCATGCTGCTGACCTGGCTGGTTGCAGCACTCTGACTGCCATCTTGACTTCAAGGTCATCGTGGCTCAAACTCCTTTCTGACCCCTTGCAGATTGCTTCCAGTGCCTGAAACTGAGCACAAATAGCACAGAACAGAAACCAACACCCTCAGACATGCATCTTGTATCTGAATGTCTTTCACATGAGGAGCAATAGAAAGGAAACCCTAAAAAGAGGGCAGAAATGAGGTCTCACGAGGTTTACAGACACAGGCCACCAATCAAAGGAGGCTGCATGATTCATGCTCTGAAGGTAGCAGTGGTATCCAAACTAGGCAAATTAGGAACACTAAGAAGCCAGGTTACACTTTATAAAGGACTCTGTACTTTCCAGATCAACTCTTTGTTCTCTGTCAAGCTGTTCTGTTTGGTTTTGACTTTACAAAATGGGTCCCCTCTAGTGTCTCTTCCTCCTTTCAGCTTTCTTCTGTATATTGTCTTTCCCTATCGTATGATAAGCTCTTTGAGGGTATGTGCTGTTTTTCTGTTTCTTGTTTGTATCCCTAGTGTTTAGCACAGTGCCTGGAACATAGTAGGTGTTTAATAAATATTTATTAACTATTGATTATTGACCGTTGAAATTGCTTCCTTCTATTCTCACAGCACATGCTCTTTAGCATTGTTACATGTGGCCAAAACAGGAAGGATGCTCTGAGAATGATCTGCACATCCCTGTTACACTTAGACCTGATCTTGTGATGACTTCTTAAAAGCCTGGCTTCAGACTTGGAAATATACTCATGTCCCTTGCCAAGTGCTGATGATTTGGGGATTTGTATCAATTTGTGAGCTCTTTGACCCAACCTTTTTCCCCCCTTTCAAAGCAGGACTGGTACCATCACTCAGAAAACCCCATCAATAGCTTTTCATCTCCTAATGGCTGGCTTATTGCCCTGTCTGGTTAACATGGCCTCCCAATAGATTGTTAGCTCATTTGCACAGCGGTTTATTCTGTATGCAGTGGATCATTTACTTTGAAAAGCAAATATTGAGCTGCTGTGATGCAGGGCATAAAGGGGATTTGCAATAGATGTTTTCACCATTGCCCAGGGTAAGTATCACAATTTTGTGGGGCAGAGGCAGTCTGAGAGTCCATTTAGGATGGAAGAACTTTGGAAGCTATAACCTTTGGGAAGGAAGGCCCCTGTGGCAGGTTAATCAGGTGGAATTTGGGGGAAGAAAGACCTTTCAGTACCCTTTAATTCATACTATGTAGGTAGTGACCTATTCTCCCTATATATAAGGTGAGATATTTTGAAAACAGTAAAGTCATTTGCTATGTTACCAAAAAGAGCTAAAGTAAAGAGTTTTCTGTTCAATAATAGCATTATATGTAATTTAAAAAAAACTGGAAGCAACCTAAATGTTCAATAATAATGGAATATTTAAATGGATTGGGGATATTAATGTAATGGAATATTATAATGCACTTATGGTGGAAAGTTATGGGGAACACAAAAAAATCCTAGAAAAATCTTTAAAAATGTTTATTTATTTATTTTTAGTTTTCAACATTCACTTCCATATTTTGAGTTCCAAATTTTCTACCCATTTCTCCCCTCCCCCCACTCCAAGATGGCATGTAAATTGATATAGGTTCTACATATACATTCATATTGAAGTTATTTTCACGTTAGTCATATTGTGGAACCAATGGGAGAAACCATGAGAAAGAAGAAACAAACAAAAAAAGAAAAAGAGAGGGTAAATAATATATTTCAATTTGCCTTCAGACTCCATAGTTCTTTTTTCTGGATATGAACAGCATTTTCCATTATGAGTCCTTTGGAGTTGTCTTGGATCCTTGAATTGCTAAAAAGAGATAAGTCTATCAAAGTTAGTCCTCACACATTGTGGTTATTACTGTGTGCAATGTTCTCCTGGTTCTGTTCACTTCCCTCAGCATCAGTTCATTCAGATCTTTCCAGGTTTTAGAAAAATTTTTTTGAAATAATGTAAAGTAGAAAAAAGCACAGCTAGATAATGGAGTACACACAAATTACAGTCATCTAAGGAAAAATTAGTAAGAAGGAACAGACAAAGGGATCCTGCTGAAGTCTTAAGATGAACATATTAGATCTGACAGGTTTTGGACAAAAATTTTAGCTCGGTTGCCACTATTACTGTGAGTTCTTTGTGCATGACCCGCAACTGGTCATATTGTTAAAGGGATGGGATTGTATCAATTGCAGTATCCACCCAACCAATCATCACTTGTTAAATACCATTGGGATAAAATGACAAAAATGAGAAAGGAGTTTGCATTCTCCTAGGGGCGGGGCTCAACGTGTTCACAGATAAGAAAAGACAGGATAAATACATATATCAGGGTGATCAGGAGAACTCTGATTAATTTGATTAGTTTTCTCTAATTGATTTGATAAAATTGTGAAGAATAGACCTTAGTTAGAAGGATTGCCTCTCATGGAATTAGATAAGCTCTCTAGTCACTTCCTGAGAGGGCACAATGAACCCCTCTGATTGATGTCTGGTGACTAGGACTGCCTTGAAGATGATTGATCAGGTGGGATGCACCCTTGTTTAAGGAATTGCCTCCTCTTCCCCCAAGTAGAACAAGCAGTGAAAGAACTTAGTCACCTTTACCTTCAGACTTCCAGGCCAGGGTGCAATAGGTTGAGTGGGAAGGAGATTGGTTCCTTACCCAATCAGCGGCAGAGAATAACGAATTGGAGGAGATGCTCATAGTAGAGTCTGCCCAGGCAAGCCAGAGACTACAGTTCCTAGATATCACTTCTTGGATACCTTTTTCTTTCAGTTTCCCTTTTAAAAGCAAAAGTAAGTGACTAGTAATCCTGAAAAAAATGGACATTTTTAGCCTTTGGGGTTAACTCCTCGGTCATTCTAATCTTGAGAATTCCTGAGTTGGGAACCAGTATTTCAGGAAAGGATTTCTTTAATAGATAGTTTCTTAGAGGCTACAAGGATCATCAGGGAAGATTATCAATAGTAATAGATAGAGTACTGAAACTGGAGTAAGGAAGACAGGTTCAAATCTCTCCTTGGCTACCCATATTTGATGCCTATATTGCACATAGAACTTTGAAACTTTGAATGTGTTTGGGGAGACTTAGAAAAGAGTCATGACTATGCTTTGTTTTAGTCCCCCCCACCCCAGTCAAGTTTCCCTCTGGTCAGAGTCAAAGAGTAAGAACCTGACATCTAAGGGGACCAATCTCTAGGAAGTACCCAGGGCTCTGAGAATCCAGAATCCTCTGAAAGACCCTTGGGTCATGGATCACATAGAAATAAATGCAAAGTAATTTGGGGAGGGAACACTAGCAAGGGGAAGAATCAGGAAAGTTCTCTTAAAAGAGAAGGCACTTGAGCTAACTCTTGAAGTGAAAGAAGCAGAGATGAGGGAGAACATTCCCCACTTGGGAGATTTTCCATAGAAAGAAAGAGAGATGAGAGAGGGAATATCATGAAAGCTGAATAGCAATGTGGCTAATTTGACTAGAACATGGAATACATAAATATAGATAGAATATCAGATTGTATAATTTGCCTGGAAAGGCAGACTGGATCCAGATTGCAAAGAATTTTAAATGAGAAAGGAGTTTGCATTTTATCCAAGTTGAGAGGGGACCATTGGAACTTCTCAGATGTAAGTTGCAGCTGAATGGAAGTATCTCTTGCTGGTTCTCCTTGTATACATAGATAAAGGAAACAGTTTCATTTACTTACTTTTTACCAAAAAGCAATAAGGATTGTTATTTTGTTATTAATATTTTATTAATATGTTACCTCATATTATAGCCCTTAGGATATGCATTTGCAAATGACCACTATGAAAATAACTACACTTAATGTGCTGTTATTTATTGCAGAGGAAAATGAGGTAGAGCAATATTATTAAAAACTTCCTAAGTCTCTTCAAATAAAATCAACGTATAGACTATTGTTCTGTGACTTCAATGTAAAGGTTGTAGCCATAGAACGGAATAAAAAATGAGAGAGAACAGGCACTTGTAAATGATGCAAAAGCTTTGTGCCCATGTGCCGTGAATGCCTTCTTTGAGAAATGAATCAGAAAGCGCTAGACATTGTGAGCACTGAACAAAATCACCCAAAAAAAACAAAATCATATATATTTGGATAGGAAAAGACCGTTATTGATCTGGGAGCCATTTTTGCCTCAGCTGTCTGTGTATAGTTGCGTCACTTACTTGTTAGAGAAAAAGGTCGAAATTAATGCAAAGGCAGAAGAAAGAATAAAAACCATAAAAAGACAGGGCATGCAACTAGAACGACTATTTTCTGATCTATTCTAATGAGCAGCTGTGGAGAAAATGGGATATGGTCAGAAGAAAAGACAGAGACATAAACAGCAATGATTTCTTCCACGTTTGCACATTCCATAGTACATTTTTATAACTGATGTAAATCAATTGCTATAACAAGTAGATCAAAAGAACCTCAAAATGTCTTAGCCATCAAACACTTGATTTTCTGGTTAAGTGGTGAGATATAGCAGCCAAAGCAGCACCAGTGGAGAATATAAATTAATCTATAAAATCTCATGGCAAAATGTATTGGAAGATTTTGCACACAATACTTCATTTGGAAATAAGAAACAGTTACAGTTAAATCACATCAAAGAAAGTTTGACAAGAGACCCAACTAAGCAAAGTTATCCCAATCACATTTAAAGATGAAAATCACAAATTACAATAAACAGTAGAAAAATGGAAAAGATTTGCAAAGATTTTTAATCGTTAATTCTTTTATAAAGTTGAAACAACAAAGATAGGAAAAATCAGCCAGATTAGATAAAATATATATAGAGTCATGCTGCAGACTACATAGTTGGAAGGGTGTTGAGAGATCAATGTACAAAGTATCTGAAGGACGTGAAGATATCTCAGGTATAGAAAAAATTTTTAGACCTTATTAATACTGAAAAAGGAAACTGAGAAAACAGCAAACAACTACATACATCCTTATCTTCCCATCAATATAAAATTTTATGGGAATAGTTTATACATGGGTCTATCAGTAGAATGCAGGAAAACTTTAGGAAGTAATATTCTGAGTAGACTACATATTTACTATCACCTAATAGATGTAGAAAAAAATGTAGATGTGGAAAACATAGGGTTTCGTTATATTTATTGTTTGTTAATGATAAAAAATTTTTTATATCAAAATGCCTTTTCTCAGTAAGTCGCCTTTAATCCACCAGAATGTAAAAATATATACACACACATACACACAGATATAGAGTAAAGATGTAGGCATATAAACACACATGTATGATGGTGCAAATTGACAGTGAAAATTGGGCCCAGAATTAAGTAGGAAAAGATGAGCAGATTGACATGCTTTTGGGGTACAATGATCACATTTGTCTTCCAGAAACAAAAGCCTGACACACTGGACATCTTTCAAAATGTCTTTTGGCGTGACAAGGATTTTCTTGGAGTACTCAGGCTGTCCACTCATTATTCCTCACCTTTGCTACATGTTCAGTTTGTCTTCTTTTTCTCACACTTTTCCATGACTCCAGTTCCTTATTCACTGTGTATTACTCAGGCCTACTATGTGCCTCCTCATTGTGGTCTGTGTTATACTAATTTTTAATTCTTCTGAGACAGTTGTGTTCCATATCTAACAGCCACCAAATAACACTATTAGAATATTGGTATTAAAAGGATGGACATTTGGTTCTGGAAGAAAATTGTGGATATTAGAGCAGCTTTGCAATTTCTTAAAGGCAATATGATCCTCTGTTTATTCTGGGTCCATTTTATATGTTCCATTTGCAATATTTTTCCCTGATACACTGATGGACAAACTATGTTCATCTAACTGGTTGCTATAAATATGTGTTGGTTGATTAATTCGTCTATAGATGTCTAGGCCAAAGTCATTGAGTGATGATATATTTCTACCAAGGAGGCTCTGCGGTGTCTAGGATTTGATGCAACCAAAATTTTGTCATAAAGGAAAAATTGGGACTGGACTTTTGAAATCATTGATATAGTAATTCCCCCAATAAGGAAACCCTTTTTACCAATGCAAGATGGTACCTTTTCTGCAACTTACAGTCTTAGAAAGTTCCCTGGAGCTTTGAAAAGTTAAATGATTTGCCCAGTTATCACATAGCCAATATGAGTCAGAGAAGGGAGTGTCTTGGCTTTGAGATCAGCTCTCTGCTCTGCCACAGGGATGTTCAAAAAGTGGGCTTTTGTTTCAGGGATCAATGTAGTATCACTTAAAGAGCTACATAGTTTTAAAAAATGCAGTGCTATCAGATCTCGGTCCTTTTCAATTCTGGACTCAGTTCAGTGTTCATCCACAGTATCATCTGTGGTATCAAAATATATGTTCTGAAGGGTCAGTTTAATAGACTGCCCATCAAACTGTGTATTACAGCTCAGGCAACTGTAATATTTTTATAATTAATAAAGATAGGAGAAAACTTTCTGAAATGTTTGCTTGGTGTCCCATGCTTTTCTACCAGTATCCTGCACTATCTCATTTGATAGATTATTTAAGGAGAAGGCTAACTGTTCAAAGTTTTTGACATATAATTCATTCATTCAATAAGTATTTGGCCAGTGTAAGCACAGTACTATTCTAGACATCTCAGAACACATCATTCTTGCCTTTGTGGAAGCTATAGCCTAGCTGGGGAGATACATCTCACAGATATAAAACAATATGAAAACAATCACAAGGGGACACACAGGCAAGTACTCTCCTACAATGCTTTTTCTTGCTGTTTCCATCACATTCTTGTGCAAAATAGGGGGAATTGCTGTGGAGTGTGGTTGGTTACGAAAGACTTCTTGGAGGAGATAAATTTGGAGTTGGACTTTGAATGTATTGGTGGGGAAAACTGTATGGGACTTCCCTCAGTTTACTTCAAATGGAAAGGATTAAATATTCTGCAAAAACTCTCCCATTTTTCATTCAATCAATCAATTGACCAGCAAGTTATTTATTGAACTCCTATTATACGCCAGCAGCTCTTGTAGGTATTAGACATATAAATACAAAGAATGAAACAATCTCTACTTGAAAGCTTGAATTTTAATGGAGGGGGAAATGAGTACATTTACAAATACATACAGAGTCAATATAAAGCTAATAAATACAAATATATACAAAGTCGACTAATATAAGGTAATACAAGAGGAAGGCACTAGCACATGGGAAAATTAGGCAAAGTTTCATGCAGAAGGTAGAGTTTGAGCTGCAGCTTAAAGCATGAGAGAGACTCTGTAGGAGTCAGAGATAAGTCGAGTCTTTGAGTCACATGGGATGGCCAGTGCAAAGACGCAGAGATTAGGAGATGGAGTGTCCTGTGTGAGATGCAGAGAGAAGGACATAGATCAGAGTACAGGAGGACCAGTCATGTCCAGTGAAACTTGGAAGATAGCTTAGAGTCAGATCGTGTAGCACTTTGTAAGCCAAAGAGAGGGATTTATATTTCATGCTAGAGGCAATAGAAAGATGGTGGAATTGATTGAGTAGAGGAGTCATATGATTAGACCTCTGTTTAAGGAAAAATACTCTAGCAGCAGTGTGTAGGATAGACTGGAGTGAGGAGAGACTTGAAATGAACTAAGGTGGGTGCCATGCGAGTGGTAAGAAGAGGCGGCATGTGAGAGATATGAATGTAGAAATGGCAAAATTCGGTAACTGATTGGATATTCGGGTAGAAGGAGAATATGGAATCCAGGATGATGCCAAAGTTATGAGCCTGGGAGACTAGAAGAATGGTAGTAACTTCAACAGAAATAAGTAAGTTTGGAAGAAGAAAGGCTTTAGGGGGAAAGCGAATAAATTTGGTGTTAGACATATTGAGTTTAAGATGTTTCTAGGATATCCAGCCTGAAATGTATCATAGACAAATCATGATTTTGGACTGAATCTTGGGGGAAAGACTTTATTCTCTATGTAATGTAGTGTTTTCTCTTGGAATGCACCATAGTTTTAGATTGTAATCCTGGCTCAGTAATTTATTTATTGGATGCTTGTTGGAAATCTGCACAATGGAAATAATAATATTGGGTTACCTCCCTCACAGAGTTGCTATGAGGAATGTACTTCATAAGCCTTATGCTCAATACAAATGTGAGTTATTATGATTGTTATTATGATTAAGATGAGGAGGTGGGAGGTAACCTTGAGTTTTTGCTCACTAAGTGTTATCAGCTTCAATAAATGGAAGAATCAGTTCATCCCGCCATTTCCCCATCATCCTCTCTGCCTAGAGTGCCTCTCCCTACTTTGTGGTTTTCATTTAATAAATGTTAATGAGCCAGCATTGTAATCCATTCATAAATTGGAGCACAACACCCTAAAGAACCACCTGAGCTCTGATCGCCTATGAACCTGATTTTTCCCCAGACTCCTCCAAAGCCTGGAACATATGTGCTTACTTTCAAAGGGCCCTATTTGAAACCCTTCAAGCACATGGGTGCAGGTGCAGGATGCTGAGGGCACTGCTCTGTTTCCTTCCCCCTCACTCAAATGTATGGTTGGGCTCAAGCGTTTTGTACGGCGAGGTGATGTAAGGGATTTAGACTTGATCAATTATACCCTTTTCAAGTTAACGCTAGAAAAATGAGAAATTGATTTTTTTGACGAAACAATATTTTAGAAATTCAGGATATAAAAATGGGATTTGACCTCTCTTACTAAGTCAGCTATCATCACGATGATTACATTTTGCAATTATGCCATATTTTGTATGTCACTGCCTAACACAGTCTACTTGTCAGATTTGCCTGAGGAGTGGGTTGAACAATGATAAAGTATCCACCAGTGCGGACTTTGTGGTGTAAAGAGGAGAATTGGAGAATTCATTCATTTCATTGGGTGAATCTGCCAAAGTGAGCATTCTCTGATACCCTGAGATGTAGAACCTCTGCCAACCTTTAATAACCCAAGCCATATTGAAGTTTTATATTCCCCAGACTTCTTTGCTTGTACAAAATTAGCTCTTATTAACATGAAGCTGGGTATTGGAAGTGCTAATTAAAACCAAATGACATTGATCAAAAGAGGGGATGAGACAAAGTGCTTAGCAAGGGCAGGCTATCTGCTTCCTGATGTGTTGAATAAACTTCAGATATTAGTTGGAGAATTTTTAAAGACTGGATGTCCTTATCTTGCCCAGGCTGGAAGTGCAGTGGTCACTCACAGACCTGATCTCAATACTGATAAGAATGGGAACTTTAACCTGTTCCACTTTTTTTTCTGATCTGGTCCAGCTGGTCCCTCCTTAGATAGTCTAGTGGCCCTCTGTTCATCAGAGCTCATCACAATGGTGACTCAGTTTGTGCCAATTAGTGTCAACTAGACAAGCTATAAGCTTTAGGCATATTGCGACTTAGAACTCCTGAGCTCAAGTGATCCACTGTCCTCAGCATCCCCAGCAGCAGGGCATTCAGGCAGATACTAAACTGACCTGGGAAATGTTCTGTTAGTTTTTCCATCCAATAAAATGATCGAAATAACAATGAGGATGACAATGGCTTACATTGATAGTATATGTTAGTTACATATGTTATCTCACTGGAAATCCACAATGTTTTTAATTTGTGCTGCATAAATAATTATTCCCCTCAGGCAAATGACTCTTTGCAAGATTGCATTTAATTCTTAAAACTGAAGATAACCTGCAAAATATTGCCCAGAACATGAAGCTAAAAGGGAAGTTTAATGAGAAGGAACATACTAGGTTTTGTTTGAAATAATGAAATTTAGCTTTAAAAATTCAATATAGATTTTTTTTTAGGGGTTTCATTTGTAACTGTTGAAGTTGGTTGCTCTCAGGGTGTGGTTCTGCCAGGAATCTGGTTTCACAGAAGAGCCATCCTTGGTGACTGAGTCATAAGGGAAATGGAAAGGTCCATTTCCTTTTCTCTCTTAGGTTATATGTGACAGAGGTCATCAAGATATTACCCTTTTGTGTTTTAGGATTTCTAATTAATCATTCAGCCTCTAGCTGACTAAAAACAATAGTCTAATTAAGCTGGAAAACCCTAGAAGTAATGGCTATGTAGTAGTAGCGGTGTGCACAAGCCCTAATCAAAGAAAAAAAGGGTAGCATCGACAATGCAGCTAGAACTAAGGCTGAGATACAAAGAAAGGTGCCATCTCCCCCTCAGCATCTGCCTTCTTCCCATTCATTTATATAATAGGTAGGAGAGAAAGGGACAAGGAGGGAATGGACCACAGCTAGTTTTAGGTAAAATTGTGAAGTAGGAAGAATGATGTTTGTATTTTCCTCTTTTTCTAAAAACCTACCATAAAACATGGAATAAGGGCTCAGCCAGCACTCTGATAAGGATAAATTTTATAGTTGACTAAAGATGGATTATGGAGATTTGAAGAAGAGAAATCTAGATGTTTCAGAGCATAGGAGCAGGAATAGCAGAGTAAGGGGAACATCAAAGTCCTTAGGATAGGTGGGATGGATGAATGGAAGAATGATGAGTGAGGAGGATGGCAGCTCCAGAGGAATCATGGTGAGGTGGTGCATAAAGGGCAAATCCTGGAAACCTGAAGTCTTGGAAACTCGAATGTAAGTGTGGCCTCATGTATACTTAGGAGACCGTGGACAGATCACTTAACCTCCCACTACTCTCAACAACTCTAGTTAAGCAAGTTGTTAACTTGTATTAATATGCATATGGAAGGGCCTAAACCGGCTCTCAACCTCATGGGCATGAATTTTTTGTTAAATGAGATTGGGTTAATAACTCAACTATTAATCTTATAGTGACAAATTTTGTATGACCAATTCTAATTGATCAGAGATTATTTAGTTATATGTTGTATGAGTGCTCACATTCATGGTTAGGAAACCAGCTAGAACACAGTTCAGATCCCATTTTTCATTAAAGGGCCTATTTTTGCTTGCTGGAAAGTACTGGTAAATATCAATACTTGCACTTTAGCTTCCTAGGATGTTAAGTGGTTCAGTGGACAAAATGTTGTGCTTGGAATCAGGAAGACCTATGTCTGAATCCTATCTTAAAGCGGTGTGACCTTGGGTAAATCACAACTTATATCAGTCTCAGTTTCCTCATCTATAAAATGAGCGGAATAGAACTCAATGGCCAGCTCTCTCTGTGATCTTTAGAGAATCTCTCTGGACAAGTATAGTCTCTCAGCAGAAGAGACAAGTTTCAATAGCAAGGGTGCTAAAGTCTGGATTAGAGTGAACCATCTGATCCTTCATAGAAATAGACTTGGGGATTTTTTGAGGGATTTAGATGAAACAACAGAGATAATTGATTTGGAGAACATCAGTCATCTGATGATGATGAAGCAATGCAAAACGACAATGACAACAACAACAAAAAACAACAGGGAGATGTCTTCCCAAAAAGTATTTACCACCGTCCTGAAGGATATCCTTCACAGCATCAAAATGGGAGATCAATGATGATGAGGTTCTTCAGATGTTTCTTTTTTCTGTGACATTGTGATGATTACATCCAGTTCCAGAATATACGGGGAGTCTTCTGTAAGACTGATGGCAACTCAAAAGAGATTGGCCTAGTAATTCACACAGTAGAACCAAGTATTTGAAGAATTATTGCCCGGATGAACCATACTGGATGGTGAATCTGCTCAAATTTTCCATCAGTACACATATTTTATGACTAGAGGACAGAACTGAATAAGGGCAGATGAATTGGATGAATTTCATTTGGGAAAATTATGCTGTGCTTTCAATGATTGTGTGCTGCTATTTGTCACCAAAGCCTATTTTTTAAAATACTAATGAGCATCCAGTGATGCCATATGTCTGTGAGTCATGGAACACTAAGATCTCAGGAGAATCAAGATGGCAGGTGATCCCAAGGGTAATTAAAGGATACATGGCAGATATAAGTAGGTTATGGCATATGACAAATGGTGACTTGAATGCAAGAAGTGGTATAAAAGACATTAGCAAGGATGAATACAACCAGAAAAGGAAGTGGACAGGTCCTATAGTGGGACTGAGGTTTAGCAAATACACTGGTGCCCTTTTAAGTATGGAGAGACTTGGATGAAGTCTTTGCCCATTATGTAGGATAAATTCTCTATGGAGAATTTCTTGAAAAAAGATGGACAAGAAATAGGTTGAGAAGAAATGGGCAAGTTTCTATCTGTAATAGAATCAGTAGTATAAATTTCACCAAATAAATTAATGAAGTTGATAAACCTGGCAAGTATTGAAGTATAGAATAATAAAGATACAAAATGTTGTGAGGTAGGAGGAAGAGGAAATCACTCCCTCGCAGTTTTCTCATCTATGACCTGAGATGTCAGTACTCAGGAGTATGCTATAGTCAGTTTGAACCATCTCCTGAAAGTAGACTGTTGCATTTTCAGTGTGAGCATTTTCATTTCAGAAATCAGCAAACTTCACAAATCAGGGCTTGGTTTATTATTTCACTTACTTTCTAGATTTAAGAAAGTGATGGAGAAAACATGAACAATGCATATTAAATTTAAAACTATATCTTGCATTTTCAAAGAATGACTTGCTAAACATTTACCAACATACCCCTGGTTATACTAAATGACTTCCATGGTCTTATTCAATTCTAAAGACTATAATTCTGTAAACCCAGTCCAAGAAACTCACAGAGAAGGATATTATTTTTGAGGGAACCACCTGCCATTTCAATTCAGTTTAATAAAATCTTATTAAGGCATAAATTATTTGTCAATCACTGGGGACACAAGGAGATCACAAAATACCAGGAGGAATGGATATGATGTACTTGATTAAATAATGCAAAGTAGAATGACTATAAGAATAAAGGAGAGACACAGACAAATAATAACGGACAGATCACTTTTGTCTGGGGGTATGGTGGACCTGGAAGGGAGTGGCAGAGGAGGTTATATGGAAGAGGAGGCATTTGAGATGGGCCTAGAAAGAAGGGCAGAACTGCAAAAGGCCAAGAATGTGCATTGAGGTAGCAGATGTTAGCAGGAGATTGAGGCACACTTTGGCTGAATATGGCAATTGAATAAGGCTGGAAAGGTAGGTTAAAGCCAGGTATCAGAGAGGCTTATATGCTAAGTTAAAGAGTTTGTATTTTATCTGCTTGGAATTAGGGGACTTCTGAAGGTTTTTAAGTAGGTCAATGACATGGTCAGAAGTTGACAAGATTATTTTTTTTAACCCATAAAGGACTGAATAAAGGGGAAAGAGACTATTCCAATAGTCCAGGTGAAAGGTAATGATGGCTTTCCTGATATAGTTGTGGTACTGTGTTGGGATAAATGTAGAACATGTTAAGGAGTTCTAATTAATAGGCCTTGGCAACTGATTGGATATGAGAAGTGAGGAAGAGGGTATACTCAAAAATGGGTAAAGTTAAACTTAAATTACTGGTGACAGAAATATGGCATTAGGAAGGAGAAGTAGGTTTTGAAGAGGAAAAAGTGAGTTCAATTTTGGACATGCTGGGTTCCGGGTGCTGGATAACCAGATGGAAATGTGGGATTGTAGGTCAGGAGAAGAGTTAGGAAGATGGAATGAATGGATTAGGGAGTCATCTGGATAGAACTGATAATTGAAGTTAGATACATTCTCATGAGAAGAGAGCCTAAAGGGTGCAGTCAAGATGGTGGAGTAGAGGAAGCAGCCAAGGCCTCCCAACATTTCCTTCCAAACAACTTTTGAAAAGTGCATCAAATTGAATTTTGTAGTAGAAGAATCAACAAATGGTCAGAGTGGGGCACTTTTCCATCCCAAGGCAACTCAGGAGGTCAGAAGCAGAGGTCTGAGACACTGGGGTGAGAGCTAGACCTGAATCTGTGTGACAGCAACACCAGTGGTGGGCCTTGGAGGTGGCAACAGTAGCAGCAGCAGCAGCTTTGGAAGCTCTCAAACAGCGATGATAAAGAGATCAGACAACTCGTCCTAAAGTGATTACAGGAGACCCCTGCGCCAGCACTGGGCACAGGACTGTATTGTTTGGCAACTCTATAAACTATATCCACTTCTGGGCCAAAATTCCAGGGTGATAGTAGCACTGACTGTCCTAAGGTAGCAGTGGCCCCGAGAACTATCACCTGTGGAAGCAAGGGAGCTGTAATAGTAATGGAATTTAAAGATCCCCCTGTATTGGCTTGGTTTTTGGATTGATTGTGTTAAAACCCAGAGCTTGTGAATCCCACTTGTGGGATGGACTTGCTGATGTGAAAAGAGAGGGCTGAACTGGGAGGAGCTGGTGACGTGAATTTAGAGAGACACAAGCAAAGAGAGAGGTAGAAGAACTTTTTGGAAGCACAATCTTGGAGGCAGAGAGAGATGGAGAGGATTGCTGAGGGCCAGTTTGAATTGCCCAGGACTTTTGAGAGCTGCCACCCAGAGCTGCCAAGGACTGAGGAGACATGGCTGTTATGCTGGTACTTTGTCTGTCTGTTTTGATGTTGTTTTGCCAGATTTGTCCACTGGTGAAAGACAGTGCTGTTGTTGCAGAGGTTCTGGAACCTTGCTGTTGATTCAGAGCTCCTGAGACTGTTCTGCAGACAGAGAATGAATTAATGAAGACACTGGCAATATATCTTGTGGCCTTGCTAAGCTTTGTCTCCCCAGGAACAAAGATTGCTGAGAACTTGCCTTGGGTCAAGATGAAGAAAAGACCTCTCTTTGCATATTAAATGACTGTGCTTAAGCTTGTTGTAACTCTGGGGTAGATGGCCTATTCAGTTGTAATCCAAGGGTGGGAAACTTTTGACTTTTTTGTGCTCTGTGATTGAACAAATGAATATACTTTACTAATGATTGGAAACTAATCTCCATTTGAGAAGTGGGGCTTTGTGATTGCCTAAATGAATGTACAGTCTAGGGATGGAGAAGTATTTAGAAGAGGGACTTTGTGATTGATTAAATGAATGTAATGTCCAGGAGTGGGGTAGTACTTGAGTGAATTACACTTGGTGAATGCTGTATTTTGAATTATGCTATATTTTGATTCTCTCTGTTCTTAATTTGTCACTGAATAAAATGGAGAGCAGCTATGCTGGTATTTTGAACCTTGGGAAGTGCCTTTGCTTGGCGTTGCATGACCACACCTCTCCTTGGATCACACCACCTCCAAAGCATTGAAAATTTCCAAACCCCCAAAAGTAGTTCTGAAAACCACAGTGTGGAAAAGGCTCAAACTTGGACAGTTCCTCCGCCACTTCCTTCCTCTCCTCACCTCCACCTACTCCACTCTGGGAACAGAGCTTAACTTGGTGACAGGAAAGATCAGGACACATACTCAGAAGAAGACAGCAATGATGGCAAAACAGCTATAAACAAGCTAGGGGAGAAGAGGGGGGGAAGGAGGGAAGGGAACTGACTTGCATAAAAACCCAATAGAAACTGCTGGAAAAACTAAAAAAAGATTTTGAAAATCAAATAAGAGTAGTAGAGAAAAAAAAATGGGTAAAGCAACGAGAGTGAGGCAAGACAATTACAAAAAGACAATTAACAGCTTGTTAAAAGAGGCACTAAAATACTGAAGAAAAACAGCTTAGATATTAAGGGATCACTGTGGGAGCCAAGATGGCAGAGTATAGGCAGCGACTCAACCAAACTCTTACCAATATTCTCTTCCAAACGACTTGAAAATAACGCCCCAATTTAATTTTGGAGCGGAAGAACCTACAAAAGGTAAGTGGTAGTGTTGAAACTTTGGACCCCAAATTCAGCACTGTTGTCACTTCATCAAGCTGTTTTCCTTACCTTAATCAGTTGAACCTTTAAAGTCCATCATTTCAGTAGGAGAAACCATATAGAGTGGGTGTGGAAAGAAGGTATCAAGGATGGGTCCCTGCCTCAGCATTCTAACTCCTCAAACATCCAATCCTAATCCCTGGAGGGCTGCATAACAAATTCATCTTCACTAATTGTTACATTGATGTAACCGAATTATAGAATATCTAAATGTTTCATATTCAGAAAAGCTCACAAACAAATGTCCCTGCCTTACATAAACTCACATGAAATCTACCAGAAGTCATTGTTGGATCCCATGTGTATTTAAAATAAGAAAGTTTTTATAGTGAAAAACCAAACCAAACTTTTCTCTTAATAATAACTAGTGGGAATAACAGTAACATAGTTATGAGTTTATCAGAGATCTGAAGATTTTCTGATGAGGAGAAAGGAAAGAGCAAAGAAATGAGGTGATCGGACCTGATGAATAATAAAACATTTTATAGTTTACAAAGTGCTCATAAATACTTTCTCTTATTTGATTGTCGAAATAGCTCCTTTAGGACAGTTATTTTTAATCCCCATTTCACAGATGAGAGAACTGTGACTCAGGGTGGCAGCATGAGGTAACACAAAGAACCTTGGGATTGGAATTAGAGAACAGATATTTGAAACCCAGCTCTGTTCATCTTAGCTGCTCGATCTTGGGCAAATCACTTAAACTCCTTGAGTTTCAGTATATTTATCTTTAAAATGGACATAATAATACTTGAGCTAACCTCATAGACTAATTAGTGCTGAGGAAAAAACCTTTGAAAGCATTACTATGTGCTAGGTACTGTGCTGAGCACCTGGGATCCCCAAAGTCCAGAGGTAGTTCCTGCTCTGAAGGAGTCTAATGGGAAAGACAACATGCAAATAACTAAGCACAAACCTGAAACAGGATAAATTGGAGATAATCAAGAGAAGGAAGGCATTAGCATTAAGGGAGAAAGGAAAGTCTTCATATAGAAAGTGGAATTTTAGTTGAGACTTGAAATAAGTCAGGGAAATGATGAGGAGGAGAAGGGAGAGAATTCCAGACAGGAAGGACCAACAGTGAATATACACAGAGCAGGGAGATATTTGAGGAACAGAAAAGAGGCCAGTGGGCCCTGGATGGCAGACTACATGGAAACAGTGAGGTGTGAAAAATGGGAAAGGTTGGGAGGGTGAGTAGCTTATGAAGGGCTTTGAATGCCAAACAGAGGATTCTATATTTGATTTTGGAGGTGATAGGGAGCCACTGGAATCTGAGTAGGGTGGTGACATGGTTTAGACCTTGCTTTGGGTATTTTTTAATTTGATAGCTGAGGTGAAGATGAACTGAACCTGGGAGAAACTTGAGTCAAGGAGATCAACTGCCAAGCTACCATAGTTGCCCAAGAGTGAGGTGATAAGGGCTAGTACTGATGAAATCCTCATAAAGCCTCTCCCAGCCCCAGTATTCTAACTTAATTATGGGCCCAGTCCCACTCAACAGCAGGCCCCACTGTACTAACTTTTTCATATATGCCTCACTGCTCACTGGAACAACAGGTCTGTCCCTGAACTCTTAGTTCCCACAGAAAGAGCAGGTGTGTCCATGTGATGGGAACCTAGCTACTACCTCTACCTGGTCACTGCCCCCAGACCCATTCCTACAGAAACAGGTGTGTTCTTGTAATCACAATCACAATCACACAATTCATCTAGTCCAAGACAGGACCACAATGCCTAACTATCTGTCCTAACCAGACAGGACCATGATAGCTAGCCAGCTGGAGGGCAGCATGACCAGAATGTTTAACCACCAAATCATAGATGGGACCCCTCCTCCATTACCTAATCCCTTAACAAACTTCTCCTGCCTTTTTCATATTCCTCTATTCTATGTAAATTTCTGTTATGTAATTGCATCAATACTTTATGAAAATCCATCTTGTTTTCTCTAAAGTTGCTGGTTCCTCCTGGAACTTAGCCCACTTCATGAGAGGTGTCAGTCTCAATAAATGCCTATACTTGGATTAGAGGTGGTCTGACTCTGAATTCTTTGAGATGGTTACACCACAACACATCATGAAACCACAACAGTTTTTGGGTGGGCAGAGCCCCCACCTCAACAGTTTTTGGCATCTCTGTGTTTAAACCACAACAACTTCACTGTAGAGGTGGTGTCAGAGAAGAGGAGAAGAAATATATGAGATGTTATGAAGGTAAAATCAACAGGACAACATGACAGATTGATTGTGGGGGAGGAAAAGGAGAGGGGGAAGGAGAGAGAGAGAGAGACAGACAGACAGAAGGGAGAGAGACAGAGAGAGACAGACAGACAGACAGAAGGGAGAGAGACAGAGAGAGAGAGAGAGAGAGAGAGAGAGAGACAGAGAGAGAGAGACAGAGAGAGAGAGAC
>NW_027185664.1:6411913-6433156 GCF_028583685.1 Petaurus breviceps papuanus
GAGAGGGGGAGAGAGAGACAGAGACAGAGACAGAGACAGAGACAGAGGGAGAGAGAGATCCTATTTTATCATATGGCACTCTCCTAGCCTAACTGCTTCTTGCCTGCAGGGGGCCTCTTATGTAAACTTAAAGCTGTACAAAATTTGAGTTTTTATTAAATGATTTACCCAAGCTCACAAAGTTCCTGAACGGCACAGCCTTTGCTTGAATGACAGTTTTCTGGTTCTTAGTTTTAAAACTCTTTACTCTAAACTATACAGTTCCTTCTCATTGTTAGCTCTTGGCTTCCCAAGGATGAAAGCTTCCATTTGGTGAGAAATGTTGGTAGAGAGAAAAGGCTTTTGGGGAATTCAGGGAACTAAAGTTGCCTTTCTTTCTCTCCAAGTAATAGATTTAAAGCTTTGTTGTTCAGTTCTCAGTTGTGTCTGACTTTTTGTGACCCCATTTGGGGTTTTCTTGGCAAAGATACTGAAGTGGTTTGTCATTTCTTTCTCCAGCTCATGAATGAGAAAACTGAGGCAAAGAGGGTTAAGGGACTTGCCCAGGGTCACACAGCTAGAAGTATCCAATACTAGATTTGAATTCAGGTTCCTGACTCCGGGGCTGGTGCTTCTTCCATTGAGCCACCTAGTTGCCCCAGATCTAAAGCTAGAAGTGACATTAGAGATCAGGTGGATCAACCTCTCCCTGTCCGCCTCCCCCCCACTCTTTTTTAAGAAATAAGAAAACTGAGACCCAGGTAAGTAAAGTCTTTTGTTTGGGCACATAGCTAGAAAGTGTCAGAACAGAATTCTAATTCAGATCCTCTGAGTCTAAATACATTGTTTCTTTCCCACTACTAGCTGGAATTCAGAGAGAAGTTCATCTGAATTCAACAAGCATTTACTAAGTGCCTAGCCCAGCAGGTACTGAGGTATTGAACTCCATTTGGAGATACTTGTTGAGATGCCATATCGAAAGAACTTTCTACCCAGAGTAATCTTCCCCCTGAATTCCAAGTCATAGTGTACTATTACTGCCTTTCTTTTAACTGCCTTTCTCATCTTAGAAAACTGAGGATTTTCTAATAAGCGTTAGGTACTTTTATCTTAACAGAACATGTCACATCAGAATTTTTGTTGTGGGAGCTGTCCCAGCTTGCACTTTCACAAAGACAGACAGATCTGTAGTATTTGTGGCGGTCCCTGGGGGGCCCTGTGCTGGCTGACTGGCCACATGGCCCTCCTCTACTTCCACCAATATTCACATGCCACTCCCCTTTTTCTCTTTTTTCATGTCTCCCATTTCTCCCTCCCTCTTTTAACCATTTAGAGAAATATTAGACACTCAGATATGGGAGTAAGTGTAGAGGTCATTGAGGTCAAACTCCCACCCTATTCAAGGATCTTTCCTATGACATTTCTGATAGATGGTCATTTGGTCTTTTCTTGGTTCCTCCAGTGACAAGGAATTTACTACCCAAGGTAGCAGTCTATGGGCATTTATTAAAAATCCTAATTATTGAAAGGAAAATTCCCTACACTGAACTGAAAATGTTCCTTTAAATTCAACATATTATTCTAAGTTCAGTAAAAACCAGCTTAGTTTAATTCTCTCCTTCTTTCTTTTCATTCCCTTCACTTAATTCTAAGTTGTGCCAATATTAGTTTTATTATCATTTCTTAGCCATACCGGTGACTCTCAATCCCCAAAAGGTTGCTAAGTGTCCAGGGCACCATAGAGTTTGGGCTATGCTTTCTTGGAGGCTTAGGTGGAACGTGTCTTCCCAAATGCAGGGTCCATATCTCAGTCACTGAGATTCCCTCAGTCCCTCCTAAGGAAAGGAAAAAGGAATCACAGAGTTGCAATGGGACTCAGGGGCTGTCTAACCAACTCCCCTCCCCCCACCTTGAAAGAATTCTTTCCATAATAAACCTAATAAATGAGTATCAAACCTTTGCTTAATGAATTTAAGGTAAGAGTGAACTCATTACCTCCCATGGCAACACATTTCACTTTAGGATAAACTTTAATTATTGAGAAACTTTTCTTTTTTCTCTAGTTGAAAATTTTCTTTTTTCCAGCTTCTGCCCATTATTCCTCCTTTTTCCCTATCATCCAACCAGAAGTCTAATCCTGCTTCTATATCACAGTCCTTCAATAACTAGAAGGCAGCTGTTTTGTCTCCTAAGTCTGAGTGTTCTCTTCTCCAGGCTAAACATTCCAATGTCGACACTTCAACCAATTCATGTGACGTGTCATAAAATGATCTTGATACCCTTCACTACTAGGGTTAACCTCTTCTGCAAGGTCCTCAATTTATCAATGACCTTTCTAAAATGTGTCACCCATAGTTGAACGGTAGATGTGGTCTGAGCAGTGCAGAATGATAGTAAGAATTTTCCCTCCCAAGTCCAGGACACCATGCCTCTCAATCCATCCTAAGAAAGGATTAGTTTTTTTTTTTTTTAATGAGAATGAAATACGAAGATTTCCCATTAAGTGAGCAAATGCGATTTTCCTTGAATCAAAGAACTGCGGATGTTATGAGGGCCAGAATAGGAGTTTTCTCCCTGTACCTCTCTCCACAGTGTTTTCATGAGGGTTTCATGTCCTGAACAGTGCCACAAAGGCCAGAGACAAAGGACCCAGTAGGCCTCAAGGACAGGTGCCTGATGGCTTTCAAACCAACATTTACCTTGACTCTCTGCTGACCTCTCTCCTCTGCTGCCCCATGAGTTTAAATATACTTTGACCCTTAAACTCCTTTTGCAGCAACCCATGATCTCAGTTTTGCGAAATCAGGCTTGGGCAAAGGGAAAGCTTGTTGTGAAAGAGAGTAAATGAGGAAACCTTTGTAGTTTGGTTTCACCTGCAAATTTTCTGCTTTTACCTACTATGATGAACAAGAAAAACTTCATTAGGACAGACAAATAAGCATATGTCTAATGGAATTAGATTTGCGGAGTTCCCTTGATGTTCAAATGAAAGATTTTTGGACTTGGATGGGCAGCAGTTTCAAGCCTTTATTCCTCTGACCTAAAATCTGTGCTTCGGACTCACTCCGGCAGAGTAGAAGGGCACATGGAGGGCTAAACTCAACAGAGTGATGTCGACAAAGGCCACAAGCAGCCTGAAAGGGCACAGGAGGATTTTAAAATCAATGCAGAACTTAAAAGGGAGCCAGAGGAAAGATTGGAGGTCAGGTGGAAATGTGCTCCACTGATTTAATAATAAGTGAGTCCTTCGCCAGCTGAAATTGGTATTAAATACTGCATGTACAAAGAGGCATCAGGAAGACTGATGACCAGGGAGTAGTAAGAGCCAGATCGCACAGAGTATCACAGCTAAAATAAGCCTTAGCTGCTTTCCTGTGTCTATTTCCTCATTTTACAATAGAAGAAACTGAGGCACCAGTCTCGGGCGTATCTTTAATTACTGGCTCAGTGATTTTTAAGCTGTTTCTATACAAGTTTAAATTTAATTTAGATATAATTTGTAACATGTGGATAAAGCAGTTAGGACCCTTCTCAGGCTACATAGTTCTGGAATCTAAAAAATTCCCTAGTCAAATGTTCCTCACCCTTTTTTGTCCCTAATTTATCCCTGTTTGTAAATCACTGTACAACTCGCCTTTGTTTCCAGTGTGGAGCCTTGGGGTAGGTGTGGGGCCCAGCTGGAAGTTACAGTTTTATGTGACCTTATAATTGTTTCTGCTCCATTCCTATGGAAATTTTTTTGTGGAAATTAAAAGGCCCAAAAAACCATACAAGGTCGCATTTTTATGGGATAGAAAAAAGTCTCCTATTTTTGTGCAGGGGTTAAATACAACACATTTTTGATGGCCCCTTTGCTCATGAAAATGAGAGTTCTGCTGAACATAAACTGAGGAATTATATGGGTGGGTTTAACTGAAAGGTCTCCATGACCCCTTTTTACTCTACATCTCTGATCCCTTGATTGGAAAAGTTATACCTGGGGCAGTTGCATAGTGAGAAAAACTTTTAGATTTGAAGGTGGAAGACCCAAGGTATAGTTTGGCTCTGCCACTTGCTAGATGGGTGAAGAAAGGCAATTTATTTCTTCTTTCTGTGTTTCAGTTTCTTTATCTGTAAAATGGAGAGAAACATGTTTGCTCTACTCGGTGCCCTCCCACACTGGTTGGTTGTGAAGATTAAATGAGATAATACTTGTCAACATGGGACACAAGATCACATAAATGTCAGCTTTTATGATCATTGCTTGTGACATTGAAAACATAGGATTTATCTTTTCATTTTGGGAGACTCTTTCTCAGACTGATAGATTAAATATTCTGGGTTTATAATCACACAAATTAGAGTGCACATTGTTTTTATTATAATTTCAGAAGCAGTGATAAAACTTGTCTGTGATATGTGTCTGAATAACTCCTTCCTGATAGTAAGGTTTACTCCCCAACCCCCTTCCTTTTTTGTGGTTTGGTTTTAACCTGTGATTTCTTTGAGAAGGAGAGTTCTCAGTGTGGAAACTCCCACCACTGGTACACATCGGTGATTCATCTGTTACTTTTGTCTTATTGCCTAACCACACTGACTTTTGAGTTTCACTTCTTGGAGGCTTAGTATTTGGACTGAAGGGGCAGGTATGTTAGGGAGAAAGAGGTATTATTTATGAGAAGAGATGGAGATGAGATCACTTCATGATGAGTAAGTCATACTATGGAGGAATACCTTTATAACTTGGGGTTAAGGAGAAGGCCTGACATTGCTGCTGTAGGCTAAGCATGTGTTATCTGACTTTGTACATCGGTAGTGGCTTATGAGAATAGCTTAATTTGTGTCATAGGATCATAGATTGAGGCGTTAAAGGTCATCAAGTCCAACCCCCTCGTTTTATACATGATGCAACTGAGGGACAGAGACATGAAATGATTTGACCAGGATCACACTGCTAGCAAGAATTTGAGGTAGGATTTGAATCTAGGTCTTCCTGATACCAAATATGGAGCTTGATTCAATATTCCATACTGCCTTTCTTTTGTAGCAGTTGAACACTAGTACCTTGAAAAAATGGAAAGGAAATAAGCCCATATAGTGAAACAAGAATTGAACTAGGAATCACGAGGTCTGAGACAAGTCCTGACCTTGTGATTAACCAGCCACATATCCCTCTACAAGAACTCTTTATTTTCTTCATCTATAAAACCGGGGGAAATGTACTTACCCTACATAGTTGACAAAACTGTTGTGAGGAACAAAGGAGAGATGGCAAGAATGAATGGAAAGATCATTGAAATGGGAGTCAAAGACCCTGGGTTCAAATCTTGGTTCTTCCACTTAGTAGTTCCATGACAGTTAAAAGAACCAAAACTTTATTGGTGTCTTCTGATTTTTTACACCATCAGAATTTTGTCCAGTATCTCTCTTCTTTCCTCTCCCAGAGAGCTACCCAAATAACATATAATATTTTTAAAGAAAAAAAGGAAGAAAGGGGGAAAATCAGTGAAACAGATCAATATATTGGGAAAGAATGAGAATATATGAAATGTACCACAACCATAGTACACCTCGAAGGCAACTTCTTATAGCTCTTCCTTGGAGCCATGCTTGTTCTTTGCAATTTTTTAATGTTAACCTTTGCTTATTGGTTGGCTGTTCTTTCCATTTCCATTCTTATAGGCATGGTGTTTATTGTTTTCTAGTCTCCGCTCACTTCACTCTCTTTCAGTTCATGTAAGTGTTTATATGTTTCTCCATTCATCATATTCATCATGTTTAAAGCACAGTAATATTCTATTCCATTTGTGTGAACATTTTTTCAGTCCTTCCCCAGCTAATGGGCATCTACTTTGCTTCTGATTCTTTGCTACCACTAAAAGTTCTCATATAAATATTTTAGTATATATAGGAGCTTTTTTTAATCAATTACCACATTGGGGGTATAAGTGTGGAATCTTTGGGTCAGTGGGTAAGGACATTTCAGTTCTTTTATATACATAATTCCAAATTGCTTTCCAAAATGATTTTGTGAATTCATGACTCCACCAACAGAGTACTGGAGTGTCTATATTCCCACAATCCTCCCAACATTGACTATTTTCATCTTTTGTCATCTTTACCAATTTGCTGGATGTGAGGTGAAACTTCAGGGTGTTTGATTTACCTTTCTTTTATTATTATCTATTTGGAGTATTATTTTATATGGTTATTGATTTACATTTCTTCTTTTGTGAGAACTATTTACACATATTCTTTGACCACCTTTATGGGGAATGGCTTTTGGCCATATACACACATACATTTATACATATATACTTAGATAAGTCCATATATATTTATATGTGCATGTATGTATGCATGTATGTATATATTTGTTTCAACTGTCTATATATATATTCATTTTCAAATCCTTATCTGAGAAATTTTGTACAAAGATTTTTCCCCCTTTTTTACTGCTTCCCTTATTTTCTTAGATGCATTAATTTTGTTTGTGTAGAATTTTTCAATTTCATACAATCAAAGTTATCTATTTATCCTTTGCAATTGTCTTTATCATTTGTTTGGTCAGGAATATATCTCATAATCATAAGTGTGAAAAGTCTATGACCTGCTTCTCTTGTAATATTTTTATATCATAATCTTTAATATTTAGGTCATATACTCATATTGAATTTGTTGAGGAATATGCCATAAAGTATTACACTAATCCCAATTTCTGTCAGATGACTTTCTAGTTTTCTGAACATCTTTTTTTCATCAAATAAAAATTTCTTTTTTAAAGTAATTAATGTTTTCTAGTTATTGATCTACTCTATTTTTTAAAAAGGTAATCTCAAATGGTTTTGATAAATGCCTGTTTATAACATGATTTGAGGTTTAGAAGTGCTAGTGCTCCTTAATTCCTACCTTTTTTCATCATTTGCTTTGATATTCTAGATCTTTTCCTTCTCCAAAGGGATTTTACTATTATCTTTTTGAGTTCTATGATACAGTGGAGTAAAATTTAAATAGAAAGAGATCCCTGTGGGCTACATATTGACTTAGAGAACCACAAATTAATATCATCTATGTTTTATTGTTTTTTAATTTTTATTAAACATTTCCCAATTACATTTTAATTTGGTTCCTTGCACTCAGAGTTTTGTGGGCCTCATGAGCTGCTCATTTGACATCTCTGCTGTAAAGGATCCTTTGATAGTCTTACTTATGCAGTTGTAAAACTGTAAATTAACTTTGGTATTTTTTGCCATTTTTATTACATTGACATAGCTCATCTATGAGTACTGAATATCCCATATCTATTTAAATCATTCTTTATTTTTAAGGAGCATCTTGTAATTTAATCTACGCAAGTATTTTTGGTAGATTGATTTTTAAACATTCTATGCATTTGAACGCATTTAGTTATTTTAAAGTAGTTTCCATTTCTACTATTACCTCAGATATTATTATTGTATAGAAATGTTATTGATTTTTGTGAATTTATTTTGTAGCATGCAACTTTGCAGAGGTATTATTTGTGTTAATTAGTATCTGTGCTGATTCTCTAGAATTTTCTAAGTAAACTATGACATTATCATGCAAATATGAATAGTTATTTCCTTTTTGCCTATTTCTGCCCTTAATTTCTTTCTCTTGACATGATTTCTAGAACTTTATCAAATAACAGATGGAAAAGTCAGTATCCTTCCTTTACTCCTGTATTTATTGAAAAAGCTTCTAATGTATTCCCATTGCATACAATGCTTGATTTTTATTTTAAATAAAATTTTTTTGGTATTAAAAAAGGTTTCTCTACACCTAAACTTTGTAGATTTTTAAAGCATAAATTAATAATGTGCTTTTCAGTGTTTTTTTTTCTTCATCCATTGGCATAACCATGTGCTTTAGGGAATTTTATTTTTAATATGACTTGTAATGTTAATGTGTTTTCCTGTTGAACCATCTTTGCATCTTTCAGGTAAAGCCAAATGAAATCATAATGAATAGTTTCTAGGATGGATTGCCACAGTATATTTGATAGGAATTTATTTAAAATTTTGAAGTGATATTCATTGATGATGTTTATAGTTCTTTTGTACTTATCTTTCCCTGATTTAGACATTCAGATTATATTTCCCTTGTAGAGTAAGTCTGGTAGAGTGTTTTCTTTCACAGTTTTTGAGAATAATATTGCAAGATTGGTACCAATTTTTTTTAAGAGCTTGCTAGAATTTTCCTGTGAATTTGCTAGAATTTTACATCATGAGCAGGGTTTTCCCCCATTTGACAATGACCTTAGAGCCAGTTTTCTTTTTCTGATACTGGATTACTTTGAATCCCTAATTGGTCTTCTCTTTATTTGGGTATTTTGTATTTTTAAAGTATTCTACTTTTTCTCAGTTTTGTTATCATATAATTGTACACCATGGTTCTGATCATTGTTTTTATTATCTCTGGTTTTGTAGTGATTTCATCGTGTTCACTTAATATTCTGTTGATTTGATTTTAGGCTCTCCTTTTTAATCAAGTTGGCTAAATATTTATCAATTTTGCTATCTTTTCAAAGGACAAGCTTTAAATTTGTTTTGTATTTTTCTAGTATACCTCTTCATATTTATAATGGGTTTTGTATTTCTTGCCTTCTCAATGGGTGGGAGAGGGGATGGGAGGAAGGAGAGATTCCGGAACTGAAAATAAAATAAAGTTGAATAAAAAACCCCAAGTTTTTAGTTTTGTTCTTCATTTCTATAATTTTTGCTTACATTTTATCTATTTCTCCTCTAATTTTACAAAATCTCTGCTACTGTGCTTATTTTGAGATTATTTTTGAATTTGAAGTTTTTTCAAAATGCATCTTTAGCTAGTCAACCTTCTCTTTTTCTATTTTGTTACTGTATGTTTTTAGAGATATAATTTTTCACTTGAAGAATGCTTAGGTACATCCCAGAAATTCTGATATATTATTTAATTGTTCTTTTACATAATTATTGTTTCTATAATTTATTATCTGATCCATTAATCATTTAGGATCTTACTATTAAATTTCCACTTAGGGGACTTAACAAAAGATATACCTTTTTGTGCTCCCTGAACTAATTACTATTTTATTGTATTATGGTCTCTAAATGTGTTTATCTGCCTTTCCATATTTCTTTGCAATATCTCTGTGCACTAATACCTAATCACTTTTTGTAAAAGTTCAATATGTTGCTGAAAATAGGTATATTTGGTAAATCTCATTTATAAGATGTCGTAAGTCTTTTAGCTCTAGTATTTCTCTCAATTTGCTATATTCTATATTTTCCATTAAAATATTTCTGTTAGATTTATCCATATCTGAGAGAGTAACAGTGAGGTGTCCTGTTAATATAATATTACTGTCTATGTCTTCTCATAATTCACCTAAATTTTCCTTTATGAATTTAAATGCTAAGGCATTTGGAGAATACACATTTATATCAATATTTGTTGTTTATGGTTCCTTTCAGCATAATATAGTTTTCTCCTTTATCTTTTTATACAACAGATTGTTTTTCTTTTTTAAGACTCCTAAGTTTTTGGATTCAAAGTAAATTTTGTTCGAGATACTAATTTTTTGTTCTGCGTATATGTTCATTTTTTTAGGTGTGTTTCTTGTATGCAACAAGTCATGGGGTTTTGTTTTTTTATCCAATCTATCACTCCTTTTCATTTTATTGGATTGTTTGACGCATTCACATGGAAAGTTAGATAGGTTTATATTTATCTCCCTTTGTCTCTAATGTTGTTCTTTTCTGATTTAGGATTTTCTTCTGTTTCTCATTTTCAAACACCTCCCATTTGTCACCTCCTTCCCTAGTTTTAATTAATTCTTTTTTCTTTCTCTTATCAAGTTATCTAATTCTTCCCCCCCCACTTTCTCTCTCTGTGAAGTAGTCAAGTAAAATTCCTTTCAGTTATTTTCCTTTTCCTTTTTATTTGTTAGTTTTTAAAATTTTCTCTGAATTTTTCTAAAAAAATTTCTTTCACTTTTTTTATTAATATACTTCCTTTCCCATCTGTTTTTACATTTTTAAATTATTTGATTCATGGTTTTTATACTTATTTATTTTTTTCTTTGGTACTTGTTATTATTCATGAAATTATAACTTTTTTTTTTTTAAAGCAATGGGGGTTAAGTAACTTGCTCAAGGTTACATGGCCAGTTATTTCTGGGTGTGGTGCTAAGTATCTGAGCCCGGAATTGAACCCCAGGTCATCCCAACACTGGAGACGGTGCTCTTACTTACTGAGCCGCCTGGCCGCCCCTAAACAATTGGGGTTAAGTAACTTGCTCAAGGTTACACGGCCAGGTGTTTCTGGGTGGGTGCTATGTGTCTGAGCCTGGATTCGATCCCCAGGTCATCCCTGCACTGGAGCTGGTGCTCTTACTTGCTGTGCTACCTGGCTTCCCCTGAAACTATAACTTCTAAGGTACCTATTTTGAGAGCCCTTTTCTCAACAGTTTCTGTTATTGCCTCATAGATCTAGCTTTCTTCCACCTTTTTTTCATCATGACTCATTCTTAGAGATACAATGGCCTGGAGTACATAGGAAAGATAGACATATTATTCCCATGGTAAGATCATTCCTATATTGCTTATTGTGCAGTTCATTTGACTTCTTGCCCTTTTGAAGATCATTTCCCCTATTTGTCTTTTAATTTCTTTTCTGAATCCATGACTTCTCATGCTTGAGAACTTGGCAACCCCACTCTCTGACCACAACTTCCTATCATTCAACTTCTCCTAATCTCTCATCCATACTACCTCTACTTTAGACCTTTAATCTCTTGACCCATCCCTATTCTCCCATTTCTCACTCTAGCTTCACTTGTCTCTGTACTAACATCTAACCCCAAAACCTGCTATATTAATGATGTTTCACTGGATGCTTAACTAGAACCCTTTGCTCTCTTGAACTTCTGCCATTTCTGATGTCAAATTCTCATCCTTGATATCAACCTCTTACTCTTGTAATTGCTTCACCCACTGCCACCAACAGTTTTTTCTACTTGTGCTCTAGGGCTGCTGAGAATCACTGAAGGAAGTCATAAAACTGAACAAATTTCACCTGTCACAATTTGGTACATAACCAGCTGGTCCATAATCCCCTTTATTCCACCATTATTGAATCCATAGCTCATTCTCCATAATGACTGTTCTAAATATTTTCCTTCCTTTTCTCACCATCTACTGTACCTTCATACATAACAATTACAATAGATGAACTAGCATCCTACTTAAATGAGATTGAACCACCTGATATGAGCTCTCTCAACTTCTCTCCTTCACGACTTAAACCTCAGTGTTATCCCTTTTCTTGTTTCCTTTCTTTTGATCACAGAAGAAAAACTATCCCTGCTACTCATTAAGTCTGATTCCCTTTACCTACATGCATGATCCCATTTCCTTCTCTTTCTTTTTGGATCTCATATAATTGTTCTGTGTCCCACCCCTCCATGTATCTTTATTTTCTTTTTCTCCAAACACTTCTCATCTGGCTACAAATATGACCAGTTCTACCAACTATTTAAAAGAACAAAAGCAGTGAATGGAAGTTGGCTATCCTATCCCATCCAGCTACCATTCCATTTCCCACCTTACTTTCACTGCTAAGTTTCTTGAAAATTTATCTTTGTTTGATGTATTGACTTTTTCACTACCCAATCTCTCTAAAATTTCAGTTGGATTTCTAACCCCATCACTCTACTGAAACTGTTTTCTTCAAAATAATGTCACTTCCTAATCATCAAATAAAATGTCCTTTATCAATCCTCATTGCCTTGATCTTTATTTTCCTCCAGTTTTAAAAAATTGCTTCTCCTACTGAATTCTTTCCTCTAGTTCAGTGTCAGAAAGATCATCACCCTTGTTTTTTGTGTCTCTTTATCTTGAGAGGTGGTGGTTCTCAACCTGAGGTCCCCAGGATATTCCAATGGATCCATGCACAGATTTTAGGAGTCTTGTGAACTTGTAGCTTTTAATATTTTGCTAATTGAACTTCGACATAATTAGTTTCTTATGTAATTCTATCTATTTTGTTTTATGAATTTAAAAAATTATTCTTAAAAGGTGTCCACAGGTCCAGACTAGTAGAGAGATCCATGACATGGAAAAAGTTAGGAACTCCTGCTTTAACTGGCACTCTTTCTCCTACAATATCTATTTCTCATTTTTCCCAACTTCTTTATGTAGGTTTTCCTAAGGTTAGGTCCTCAGCTCTTTAATTTTCCTCTATTAACTTTGGAAATCACATCCACTTGAATCCTGCATGAAGATAGCAGAATTAGATAAAATCTCAAAGTTAAAAATTACTTTAGAGATCATCTAGACTAACCCGTATGTAAACTATAATTCACTTTACAGTTTATCAGATAAGTGATCATCTAATTTTTGTTTGAAAACCTTTAGTGAGGAAAAACCTACTATCTCCTCAGCCAGCCCACTCCATTTTTATGTAGCTCTAATTGTTAGTAATTTTCCATTGCGTTGACTCAAAATCTGCCTCCCATACACTTCCATTCCTTGTTTCTAGTTCCCTCTGGAGCCAAGTAGAACAAACTGAATCACTTTGCTTCTTCAAAAATTTGAAGACAACTATCCTATCTCTCTGATGTCTTCCTGATGGTTCAGATAACTAATCCTCACATGTTTTTCTTTAAATATAGTTATCTGCCTTGGTCACCTTCCTCTAGATGCTTTCCAGCTTATTTTTATGCTTAATATGTGGCATTCAGAACTAAACATGATGTATTAGAAACAGTCTCAATAACACTTGTGAATAAGTGTAATGTTAATGGGATAAGATCTTCCCTGCCCATTAATAAGCCTCATGTGTAGCCCATTAAGGGAAGCTTGCTTAGGGGGACTTGCTTGTAGGAAGGCTTTCACAACTTTTGCTAATTTCTAATTAGGCACTGAGTCAGGAGGGTTGTGAGGCCCTCTAACTCTAAAAAAGGTATATATACTCTGAGATTAGCATTTTGGTTTGGGGCTCACTCATTGGAAGAGTGTTCTTGTGATTTGACCAGATGAGACTCTGGGAGCCATTAAGGAGGTCCCTGGCTTTGAAAAACTCAGATGTTGGTGCTTCTCTCTCTGATAACTGTGTATGTATTGCCTTGTTCAGACAGTTGGATCTGTCTGTTGATCTGTGCTAATTTTTCAGACAGTTAGAAGCCCTGTATGTTGGTCTTTATTTCTCTGCTTATATTTTCTCCATTTTATTTGTTTGAATTTTCACTGAAGTTCAGGATGCTGATTTTTCCACTGAACTTATGAATATAATCAAAAAAGATTGTTGACCCCTTGAACAGCTCTTTTTCCTAGTAAAGCAGGTCTGAGAACCTTTGCTAGCAGACATCCTGGGTATGCCAGCGTGACTGGTGTTTCAATAAGACACCAGGTCCCTAGTCCCACAGGCAATGCCTCTATACAACTTATGATTCTATTAACTTTTGAGTTGACATATTGCATAGTTGATTCAAAGTGAGATATAGTCTACTAAAAAAATCTCCAGATTTTTATTTTTGCACCTGGACTTCTGTCTAGACAGACTTTCCTAATGTTGTACTTCAAATTGATTTTTAAAAATTCAAGTGTAGAACTTTGTGTTTATCCTACTAAATGACATCTTATTAGATTTGTTCCAACTGTGTCATCCAGCATGCTCCTATACCTGCCAGCTTTCTGTCATCTGCAAATTTGATTAGTATGCTAACTATGCCTTCATCCAAGTTACTGATAAATGTTAAACAGCACAGGGCCAAATACAGATTCCTTAAGCATGTCACTAGAGATGTCTCTCCAGGAGGCTATTGAATCACTTTTGGGGAATATACTTTTAGTTAGTTCCAAATTGACCTAACTGCACTATTATCTAGTCCACATCTTTCCATTTTGTCCACAAGAATATCATGATGACTTTGTCAAATGCTTTGATAAGATCTAGGTAAATGATAGCTACATGATTCCACAGATTTATTGGTCCTGTACTAAAGAAGGAAATAAAACTATTGTGGCCTGACTTGTACTTGAAGCTTTGTGGACTCCATGATAACTACTTCTTTTTCTGTACATTCACTTTTGATAATATCATCTAGAGTTTTTTAAGAATAAGGAAGTGAATTTGACTTCAATAGTTTAGAGACTTCAATTTTTCCCCTTCTTTGAAAAACTGGGACAATTGGGACCCTTCTCCAGTCCCATACTGCTTCTTTTGCTCCCCATAATGACTCAAAGTTTACTAAAAGCATCTCTGTGGTCACAGAGACCTCTCTGAGTATCCTGTGTCATTGTTTATTTGGGCTTGCTGATTTGAATTCATCCATCTCCCTACTTTCCTTGGATATCAGCTCCCTATTAGACATTTTGATTCTGTCTTTTTCAGTTCAAAGATCATCTTCACTGGCAGAGAAACCATAAACAAAAGAGGAGTTAAGCAGTATCATTTTATCTCTATGGCACTGTCTGTTCTGAGCACATTCTGGGAAGCAGAGTTAGAAAGTCCCATTTCTTAACTCTTCTCATCAACTCCGTCTCATTTTGATCTTCAGTGCCCCTGACACTATTCTTAGAGGACCATGCTATAATTTTTCATACCCTGTTTCCACTTTCTGCTCATGTCTTTTCAAAAATCTAAATTGCTTAATGAATTCTCTGTGCTTCCACATTGGCTTTTTGGACAATGTCTCTTTCTATTCCTGTTTGGAACTCTTTTCAGAACTTAATTTGTAAAATTGAATTCCGTAGTCTAGTGTTTGGTAAATCTAAGAACATACACTATCAAGGAAAAGACCTCCAATTCAACAAGAATATCTGAGAAAATTAGTAGTTTGGAAGAAATCAGGTTTAAACTAACATCTGACACCATGCCACAATAAGATCCAAATAAATATTTAGCCTAATATAAAAATTCATTTCATTAAAAAAATTAGAGAAGAATTTAATGAGATGTCTTTCATAACTACAGTTAGAAGAACTATTAGTCAAATGAGATAAAAGTGATCGTAAAAGTATGTATTTGATTACATGAAAAGTTGTGGCCCAAGCAAATTAAAAGCTATCAACTAGGAAGAGAAATTGCCTAGTGAGAAAAATCTTTGCATCAAATATTTATGATAAAAGTTGGATATCCAAGATACAGGGAATTGGCATAAATATCAAGTGGTCAAAGAATAAAAACATAGTTTTCAAAAGAAGAAATGCAAATTATCAAGAGCTATGTGAAAACTATTGCAAAGTGCTGAAAACAAGAGAATTAGAAATTAAAACAATGCTGAGGTTTCATTTTACACTCATCAAATTGGTAAAAATTATAAAATACAAAAATACTCAATGTTGGAGAGAAGGGAAGGCAGGCACATTAATACATTTTTTGTTTAATGTGAACTTAGTCCAACCTTCTGAAAAACAATTTGAAATTATGCAAGAAAGTCATTGAACTGTTCATACTTTTTGACTCAGCTGTCCACTACTGGGCATATGTCCCAAGGAGGTCAATGACAGAAAGTTTCTATATATATTCAGAATACTCATAGCAGAACTTTTAATAGTGCTAAACACCTTGAAATACATTGTGTATCCACTGATGCGTGAATGAGTGTACAGTTGATGCTGCTTTATTTGTCTGTTGTTTGTCTTTTGTTTTCAAAGAGGATCAATGAAACCACAGGTGATATCTTGACTTGTGCATTAGCTGGATTCAGGTGAGTCAGAGTTGCACAAAATCATCTGCCTTACTCTCTCTTCCTAAGTTATTGAAGTCCAGTGGCAGAACAAAAGTCAAGATGACTCATGATGACCTGGAATGCACTGGATGAGCTTGGCATCTCCAATGCCTGACCAAGCTCTGAGCACTCCACAGTACCTGCTTCAGCTACCTTTATGGTCATTGGAAAAAATTGTCCTCATCTGCCCATTCTGCTGGGAAGTCTTAACATGCTTGAGGTAGACATCCCCTTAACTCATTATATAAATATAACGGAACATTATCACACCATAAGGATAGAGGAATATGAGACACATATTCAACCTAGTTGAAATAAAAGCCAAGTGAATTCACCCTTCTGTGAATCCACCCTCAGAACTCCAGGACACAGGATCCTTGAGGGATTTAAAAACTTGCCAGGCTGGATAGGATGGACTTTTCCAGTGCTCTAAGTTTGAGAGTCTATTCTTGATACTACCTTTGAGGTGAAAGAGATTGGGGGTGGGGGGGTGGGGTGGAACCAAGATGCAGAGAAAAGGCTGGGTCTCAATTGAGTTTTCCCAAGTTCATCTCCAAACATCTTTAAAATAATAAATAAAATAATGCCTCAAAACAAATTCTGTACTAGCAGAACCAGCAAAAGAATGGCATGAAAACATTTTCCAGACCAAGACAACTTAGAAGGTTGGCAGGAAAGTCTATTGCACCTGAGTGAGAGTGGAACACAGTCCAGGCAATGCCCCAGCAAGCCAGTAACAGATTTTGGGGGGCAACTGGATCAGCACCAGAAACTTCTGGAGCTCTCAGCCTACACAAAGTAAGAAGGTCAGACAACTGGTCAGGAGGAAATTACAAGGGTTCCTTTGCTGACATTAGGTGCAGCACTCTGTTGCATTGTCCAAACACAGATCCAAGTCACAGTCCAGGTTGCAAGTCTCAGGGCAAAGAGGAATATTAGCACACCAGAGCTTACAACTTTAGGGGGAGGGAATACCCTGGTCAAAGTTCCAAAGTGGAAAAGAGATTTTATGGTTATGTACAAACCAGAGCACAGGTGGGGGGAGTAGTGAACATACCTCACCTTTAATCATAGCACCTTGGGAGGACTGAAAACTTAGAGAAATCCAGAACTGGCTCTGAAAAAAAGTTGTACAAAAAAGCTGATGTGTAGGACAGTGTCCCCTCCACTGGGAGCAGAGCCCAACTTTAAAATAAAGTTAAATAGGCTGGGGAAATGAGCAAAAAAAAACCACAAAAAAACAAAGCAAAACAAAAACAGAAAAAGAACTTGACCAGAGGAAGTTACTATGGTGATGGGGAAGATCAAAACACAAACTCAGAAGAAGACAAATTCAAAACTGCTACATCCAAAACCTCAAAGAAAAATGAATATTGGTTTCAGGCCCCAAAAAAATAATTCCTGTAAACACTAAAAAAAAGAAGTAGAAGAAATTGTGAGATAGCTCATTGGAGAAACAAGTGATCTGGAAAATAGCTTGAGGAGAGATAATTTAAAAATTGTTAGATAACCTGAAACTCATGATCAAAAAAAGCCTAGATGTCATATTAAAAAATATCAAGGAAAATTGCCCTGATAGCCTAGAACCAAAGGCTAAAATAGAAATGGAAAGAATCCACTAATCACCTCCTGGAAGAGAGCTCAAAAGGAAAACCCCTAGAAATATTATAGTTAAATCCCAGAGCTCCCATGTCAAGGAGAAAATATTGCAGGTAGCCAGAAAGAAATAATTAAAATATCATGAAGCCATAGTCAAGATAAATTAATATTTAGCACCTTCTACATTAAAGGACTGGAAGGCATGGAGTATGGTATTCTGGAAGGCAAAGGAACTAGGATTATAATTAAGAATCACCCACCCTTGGGGCGGCCAGGTCGGGATGACCTGGGGATCGAATCTGGGGCTCAGACACTTAGCACCCACCCAGAAACACCTGGCTGTGTAACCTTGAACAAGTTACTTAACCCCAATTGCTTAGGGGTGGCCAGGTGGCTCAGCAAGTAAGAGCACTGGCTCCAGTGTCGGGATGACCTGGGGATCAAATCCGGGCTCAGATACTTAGCACTACACCCAGAAATAACTGGCTGTGTAATCTTGAGCAAGTTACTTAACCCCGATTGCTTATTAAAAAAGAATCACCCACCCAGAAAAACTGAGCAAAATTCTTCAGAGGAAAAAAAACAAACATTTAATGCAATAGAGGACTTTAAGATATTCCTTATGAAAAGACCAAAGCTGAATAAGACATTTGACTTTCAAATAAAAGATTCAAGAGAAGCATAAAGAGGTAAATATGAAAGAGAAATCATAAGGGATTCAATACGGTTAAACTGTTAATATTACTACATGGGAAGATGATACTTATAATTCCTAAGACTTACTCATTATTAGGGCAGTTAGAAGGAGTATACATAGATTGAGTGCAAGGTGTGAGTTAAATATGATGAGATGATATCTAAAAAAATAAAATTAAGGGGTGAGAAAGAGGAATGCTCTGGGAGAAGGGGGAAGGGAGAGGTAGAATGGGATAAATTATCTCACATAAAAGAAACACAAAAACTTTTACAGAAGAGGGGGAAAGGGGAAAGGCAGGGGGGAAGTGTTTGAACCTTATTTTCATAGGAATTAGCTCAAAGGGGGAATAATATATACACTCAATTGGGCATAGAAATCCATCTTCTCCCACAGAAAAGTAGGAGAGGAATGGAATAAGAGAAGGAAAGGAGCTGATAGAAAAGAAGGCAGATTGAGGGAGCTGGTACTCAGAAGTAAAACACTTATGAGGATGGACAGGGTGAAAGGAGAAAGGACAAAGGGGAAATAGTGTAGAGGGAAATACAAGTAATCATAACTGAAAAAATTTATAGCAAGTTTCTCTGCTAAAGGCCTTATTTCTCAATTATATAGAGAACTAAGTCAAATTTACAAGAATACATGTCATTCCCCATTTTATAAATGGTCAAAGGATAAACACACATATGTGTACATATATAAGCAGTTGTCAGATGAAATAATCAAAGGTATCTATAGTAATATGAAAAAATTCTCTAAATCACTATGTGATCTTGTGCTTGCTTTTTGAAAACAGAAGCTGGATATTTGGAAGCATGTTTCATTTTTTTCTTTTATTTGTTTCTAAGCTTTTACTGTTTACTGTATGTTTTATATAAAATGATAGATCTGGAGTTGGGATCCAAGTTTCTGAACTCACAGAATAATCATTCAGCTGCTCTTGCACTGTGATGTGCTTACATTTGGACAGGGATCGGAATGTGACCAACTTGAACTCTGATATTTTCAGGAATCTGGGCAGGAGCTTCAGGTTGTGACTGTCAGATGGGATTTTCTACCCTCATCAAAACACACCTTGGAGGCAATTCCTCACTTGCTGGCCTGGGAGAAGACTTGAGTAGAAGTAGGATCCATAGTGGAAGTGGCAGAGAGGCAGATTTATTTGGGCTTGATGTTTTGAAGAAAAAATCATAATAATTAAAATTATCCAAATGTGGAATGGGCTGCTTTTGGTAGTAGTAGATGATCTTTTGCTGGAAGAAAATACTAGATGATTATTTGGTTTCAATGGCAACTAGATGGAACAGTGAATAGAGTTTCAGGCCTTAAGTCTGGAAGACTCACCTTCCTGAGTTCAAATCTTCCCTCAGACATTTATTAGTTGAGTGACCCTGGACAAGTCACTTAACCTATTTATTTGCCTCACTTTTCTCACTCATAAAATGAGTGGAAGGAAATAGCAAAGCACTCCAGTATCTTTGCCAAGAAAATACCAAAAGCCATCATGAAGAGTTGGACATGACTGAAAACGACTCAATAAGGACAACGCTTGTGTCCAAGCAAATGCGAGATGACCAATGTTGGGTAAGCCATAAGGAAGATGCTTGTGCAGGTGTGTGTTAGGCTAGATGTACTTTAATATTAGGGTTACTATAGGTCCTCACAAAATTATTGAAAAAATAGCCTTAATCATATTCTCCCTGTCACAATATTTTCTAACATTTAGTAGTAATTGACTTCTAAATAAGGAATTTTGTGATAAACTAACCCTACATCATAGGAAGAAACAGTTCACATTTGAAAAATACATGAATCTTATAATTAGGTTTACTGAAGGATTTTTTTTATCCAGCAGAGGTCTCTGGATGGGTAAAGAAGAAGTAAGCTGCTCCTAGTAGGGTCTCCGTTGGCAATATGAAGGGAAAGGAGTGTGTGTGTGTTGTGTGTGTGTGTGTGTGTGTGTGTGTGTCTTTAATAGGCAGTAATGGCTTGTGTGTTGGGGTGGACAGGAGTTATAAGGAAAGTTTTAGCCCTAGACATGGCTTGTCACTAGATATATAGAAAGTACAGATACCTATGGTCTCAGGTCAGTGGGTGGAGGATCAAGAAAGAACAGGGGGGCGGTAGTTGGAACTTACATTATTGGAACTTCTTTTACCTCTAGGTGTTAGCACTCCAGGGCATTAGCAACCATAGGTGTTAGCACTGAAATTGGCTAGTGGGGAGGAAGGACGAGTAGCAGCTTAAAACTCCTAAAATAGATTGGAAACTTTCCATTTTAATGTAAAGAAGGTACCATCTTTACATATATCACAGATGTGTCTATTTACTAGCACCCTAGGGATTTAGGGACAGTGACTAGCTGAGTGGATTGATGAGAGTGGGATTGAAGGTCTCCCCTCTCTTATCTCTGCTTAGGTTGTGGAAATCATTATCTATATGGACTAGAGTACATCAACAACAGCAAAACTACAAGACTTAGATTGAGTAGAGCTATTGAGGTTTTGGAAACAAGGAAAAGTCTTTTTTTTTTAAACCATGTAGGGATATAAGGTATAAACAGAGGCAAAAAATACCTTCAGGAGGTGTGTGTATATGTGTGTGTGTGTGTGTGTGTGTTTGTGTTTGTAATTAGCTTGATCCTTATGGGAAATAATGGGATCTTCATTTTTAAGGATTTACATTTTTTTGCCTTTGGATGTTATATATGAATTCTGATCTGGATAGAGGTGAAATTGTGGAGATTTTACTAGGATTCTTATGCAGAGGAAAGACATGCACCCAGACATTCTCTAGTAAGCAGCATCAGTTCCTATATATTCATGGGAGAAGGCTGCCATTTATGGTTAGAAAAATTCAAAATAGGAAGCAAATTCTTATATACATTATGAACAGCATTATGGAACTGCAAAGACCAGACAGGATGGAAATAATTGTGGCAGTTAAGATTTTGTTGGCCCTGACACAGATGGCAGGCTTTTGAGTTCTCTGTGATTCTGTATTGCACATATTAGCAAGAGATAGACAATACCGTGTTTCCCCAATAATAAGACACTGTCTTGTTAAATTTTTTGGACAGAAAAACACCAGAGGGCTTATTTTTAGGGGAGGGCTTATTTTAATGAACATTGACAGCAATTTTAATAAACAGGTAAATGTGAACAAAAAAATGTACCTTTATTCAATAAGCAAATCACTGGGGAAGAACAGGATGATGTGCTCACTGCTGCAGCTCTGATTGGATGCAGCTCGGAGCGCG
>NW_027185664.1:6433556-6445144 GCF_028583685.1 Petaurus breviceps papuanus
GCTTATTTTCGGGATAGGTCTTATTATCAGGGAAACACGGTAACATTTGCTTAGCTGCCCCCTGGGGACCCAACAGGCCAATTCCCAGGGGGGCAATGCTGATATTTTCTTCTCCTCTCACTCTTCTCCCTCTGTCCATGTGGAAATTCATACCATTACATGAAGGTGCTCTGTCCAAAAGAATATAAATTTTGATTGCTTATACTTCACAAGAAATCTTGGGATTTGGGGACTAGATTTTTTCTTCCTTATTTACTTATTCTATCCCAACCCATGGGACAATTAACTCTCTTGTCTCATGCAGTTTTTACTCGTGATTTCCTGAAATGTCAGGTTTCTTATGTCTTAAATGACTAGAAAATGAGGTTTTGATAAAGCCCATTATGATTCAAAGAAAGCTACATGACTATGCCTTTAAACCCCAAACACTCTGACTTTCTAGTCAATGATAGGTCCCAGCTCAGACCTTACTTGTTCATTGTTTGGGTTTTGATGACTCAGAGTGAGTGTATATAGTAATTGTTTCTGTTCTGACCAGAAAATCTGAGGGTCTTCAATTCCCAGACTTATTCTTTTGTGAAGGCAAACTAGCCCATCCTTTACCTTAGTTCTTACCTAGCCTTTAAGTACTGAATGTTCACTGCCTCAGATAAACTGGGACCTGGGAAAGAATTTAACTGAAAAAGGCCAAGGTCTCCCACTGTATCTGGGGCCATCACCAGTGATTTTTTTTTTTTTTTTTCTTTATTTTTGGAGGGTGGTTGGGGTTAAGTAACTTGCCCAAACTCTCATGGGCTAGTAAGCGTGTCAAGTATCTGAGGCTGGATTTGAACTCAGGTCCTCCTGACTCCAGGGCCAGTGCTCTATTCACTGCACCACCTAGCCACCCCTTCATCACCAGTCATTTTGACCTATGTCTTGCCACTCAACTCTGATGTCTCTGGAGAGTGAGGCTGCCTCATTTAAGTCCAATTCACTTCCAAGTCAAGACATTGTTGAGATTTGGGGTTTAGGGGTGATCGAGACCCCAAAATACCAACATACTGGATCCTACCAAATGCATTTGACTCAAACCTTCTCTCAGCCAAAGAAAAACAAAGTTTATTAAAGATTCACCATATTGGGTAGACTTTATTTTTTAAAGCAATCGGGGTTAAGTAACTTGCTCAAGGTTACACGGCCAGGTGTTTCTGGGGGGGTGCTAAGTGTCTGAGCCTGGGATTCGATCCCCAGGTCATCCTGACACTGGAGACAGTGCTCTTACTCGCTGTGCTACCTGGCCACCCCAGTTGGGTAGACTTTTAAGAAACCAGATCATTTGTGATGCTTGTATTGACAAGTGGGCCAGAACAATCTGTCACAGACTTGAGTCTGAACTAGATTGAATCTGAATACCTTCATGGAGGCAGGATGGATCTTATATGCATAAAGACTGTGGGAAGGATCTAGGGGTGGTCAAGAGTAGTGGTTTGGGGAGGGTCTTGAGGAGGAGTCTAAGGAGGATATTGATGGGACAGAGGTCGGAGTCAAGGAATGGGATTAAGGGTGGGAAATAGCTGAAGGCTACCTGGAGATGACAGACAATGGAGGGCTAGACTAGTTTAAGAGTAACAGAGCTGTGGGCCTAGCTATAATGAAAGGCTTTTGGCCTCTGAGAAACATTAGTTCAAGTGGGAAGATTCAAGGGAGTTCCCTGAGCCTAACCCCCATCAACATCACTCTCTAATGTCATTGGTCCTCTCTGAAAATGAAGGACAAATGAAAACGATATAGTTTAGTACTGGTATTGTTTCATTATGATTTTTTTTATCATAATGTAGTTTCCCTATTTATCTCTTTTAATTAAATTTATTTTAGCTCTAATTTTGTTTGAGATCCTGATCACTACCCCTGCTATTTTGCATCAGCTGAAGCATAATAAATTCTATTCCAGCTCTTTATTTTTACACTATGTATATCTTTCATTTTAAAAATGTGTTTCTTATAAACAACATATTGTTGGATTCTGATTTTTATCCATTTTGCTATCTGTTTCTGATTTATGGGTGAGTTCATCCCATTCACTTTCAAAGTTATAATTACTAGCTGTGTATTTTCCTCCATTCCATTTTCCTCACGGTTTGTCCTCTCCCTCTTTTTTTACCCGATCTCTCCTCAAATGTCTAATTTACTTCGGACCACTGCCTCCCTAATCTGCATCCTTCTGAGAATCCCCACTTTATTCTCTCCCCTAGACCTTATATTTCTGAATCTACCCACTCTTGTAAGAATCTTTCCACTTACACTCCTATTTCTTGATCTGCACACTGTTTTAAAATCTCTGCCCTATCTTATCCCCTTGAAATCTTATTTCTTAATCTTTATGCCTCCTTCTAAGCTCAGCTTGTATATCACCTCTGACTTCAGGCCTTTCCTCAACCCCCAAGTTAATTACATCCCCTCTCCCCCAGTTATTTATATTTACTTTGTATATATGTCGTATTTATTTGTATATATATTTGTTTTCCTGATTAGAATGTATGCTTCTTGAGGGCAGAAGCTGGTTAATTTTTCTCTGTGTCCTTTGCACCTATTGAAATGCCTGGCACATAGTAGCATAAAATAGCTAGACAAATAGGTCACAGGACCATAGCATCATAGATCAAGAATTGGAAGGGATCTCAGAGGTCATCTGGTCTAACATATTCATTTTGCAAATGGGGAAACGAGGCCCTCAAAGATTAAGTGATTTTCCCAAGGTCACATAGGTAGTAAGCATCAGAGGCAGAATTTGAACCTAGATCCTCTAACTCTGGAACCCATTTTTCCTTCTGAGTTGTAGCCAAGATTTCACAAGGGCATGTTTATTTCCAATGCCCAATTTTTCCTTCTTGGAGTCAAACTCCTGCATCGTTTCCTTTTCTTCTATAAGACTGCTTTTATGGGTCCATTTCTGAGAAAATGAACTCTCTCAGAAGAAGTTCTGTGGTTCTCCTGTGGCTTCAGTACCAAAGATTATTGAAAGTTAATAAGACACACTAGAGTCTACATGTCTGAAATTTCTTAGATTTCCCTCTCTTGACACAAGTGGTATCTCTAGCATAAGAACCATATCTAAGAGGTATTTTTGGGAACAAAAGCACTTAGGTGTGCGGGATACAGGAGGGTAAAGGTTGGGCAGTGGTCCTCTGGGAAAAAATAGAACCATGAATGTGTTGATCCTAAAGGAGAGGGCATCTAATCCCTTTAGAATCCTTATCCTCATCACTGTGGGAGGAAGGTGAATCCCAAGAGAAAGAAGTCACTGCAACAGGTAGTTTAGTAGTCTGATGATGGAAGATGGAGTAAGCTCATGCTGTTTATTGCAGGCAGGCAAGGGGTAGCAGGGCATGATGTAGGGGTATAGCAATCTCCCGCATATTATGGAGAGGAAGTTCATCTCCCCTCCCCTAGAGGATGTACCACTGCATATCAGTAACCCAGGAGAAAGTCTTAGCTGCTTTACCCTAATTATAGTTCTATGAAGAGTGATGGGAATGAGCTATAAAACTTACTCTTAAGGTATTGAACAACTTGTCCACTGAAGCACTTTAGACAGTTATGCCCTTAAACAGTTATGCCCTTGATGTTATAGGCTGACCATTTCCAAATGTTCTCTACCCACTCCTTCAGGTAAGAAATGACCATGACATCACTGTCTATGGCTCTAGCTGTGTTTTTATTCTGAGTATGTTAGTGTATCTTTAAATGAAAACTCCTCTATAATACATTCATTCTGAAGGTACAATTTGATTTGTTCCTTCACCATTCTTTTGGAAACATCCATTTATGGAGTCATAGAACATAGAATGTTAGGCTAGAAAGAATCTGCAAGATGAACTAATTCAATGCCCTCATTTTTGAGATGAGTAAAGTGAGGCCTAGAGAAGAAAAGTGACCTATTAAAAGTCTTGCAGCTTGTTAATGGAAGACACATGATTAGAACCCAGTTCCCTTGACTCCAATACTAAAAAATCTAGATCTCTGATTTGTTGATTTGGAAACTTAATAGAAGACTTTTCCCCCACCTCCTTATGAATATGCCTAGCCTCCTCATTGATTGCTGACCAATCAGAGTTGATTCATACCTTCAGGCACACTCCTTTTTCCATAGACTTTTTAAGTATTCAGAGACCCTTAAGGTTCATCTTTGTTCCCTGGGAGTTCCACTGACCTCTTTTATTATTTGCTAGCCATAATTAATAAAATGATTGTTAATTACCCAGAAGTTTCTCAGACTTTTCATATTTCACAAAGCTTGCATTTGAAAATTCAGGGACATTTCCACAAGTTTAATTAAATCTTGCCTAAGACACATTGTCACAGTGTGACCCTAGGCTAGTCATTTAACTTTGCTCAGTCTTAGTTTCCTCAAATGTAAAATGAAGGAGTTAGACTCAATGGCATCTAAGGCCTCTCACCAATTGAAGCCTATGATACTTTATGTAGTAAATCCAGTCAGTCATCTTTACAAAGAAGGGAATAGTTTTGAAACTGTTACTTCATAACTTCATGTTTGATAATGGGATCTTGAAATTACTAAATCACAGAATCTCAGCATGATGGAGATAGAATGAAACCTGGAAGTTATCTAGTCTGACCTCCTCATTTTGTAGATGAAATTAAGACCTAGAGATGTTAAGTGAACCGCCCAAAGTCTCCGAAACAATAAATGATGACACCAAAGCTAGAAACTGGGTCTTTTTTTTTTTTTACAGTATGGGGCTCTATGGTATCATGTGATATGGAAAAGTTACGATTTTAAAAATGAATTTGTAAATAAAATCACATTTTCAGTGGACTGAGTGAGTTTGCTATTTAATAAAGGAATGCTATGGTGAATTCTTCAGATCATTTATCTTTTGGTTAAATTCAGATTTACTGTTTTCCCCTCTTACTTCTCCTTCCTGGTTCCTCTGTCTTCCTTCAAGACTCAGTTTAAATCCCGTCTCTTGTAGGACGCTGGTGCCTTCCCTCTGAGCTTACTTGTCACTTATACTCTATAAGTGTACATGGATTGTTCTTCCCCCATTAGAATGTGAGCTTTGTGAAGGCAGGGTCTTTGATTTTTGCCTTTTTTTGTATCCCAGTGCTCATATGGTGTTTGGCACATAGTAATCACTTAACAAATGAGTGCTGACTGACATTGGTTACTAAAACAAAATCCTATGATGAATTCTTCCTTAAACTTTTAATCTAGTAGATGCCAAGTCACAGGTGGCAGGTCAGATCATCTGGCCATGCTTCAATCTCATTTAGTCATCCACCCAGAAATCTTGCCATACATTCTGCCACTTCCCACATGCTGAAGAAAGTGTGGGGGGCAAGGCTTTCCCCCTCACTATGGGCACAGTAATCAAATATTTAGTACAATTATTCCTGGAAAGGGTATGTCAACAAATTGCCCTTTATATCAACTCACCACCCTGTGACTCACCCAGACCTACCCTTCAGGGCCTCCAAAGCTGAGTTGTCTTTTCCTATTAAAATGTAAGCTCCTTGAGGTCATTCTTCAGGTCTAAGTTAACTTTTGCAGCATAGTAGGAACTCAACAAATGCTTTTTTTATTCATTTGTTTATTCAAATCATGGTGTGACAGAGAAAAAAAATAACTGGGCTAGGTCTCAGGAAACCTCAATTCTGATGTCACTTCTTCCACTAATTACATGGACAAGATACTTGACCTTTCTGAGCCTTGGTTTCCTTTTGTGCAAAATGAGGGAGTTGGTCTAGGTGATCTTTCAGGTTCTCTTCAGTTCGAAAACTTTATTTTTGTGCAAATTCTTTCTCCAATAAATGCTTACATCTGTCTGTTGGATTTCCAATCTGGTAATGCTTACCATTACAATGTCTTTGCCAGCATTGTTTATCTATCACAAAAATGGAGATATTGTTCAATTTCAAAAGATTCAAAATCAGGAACAAAGTATGGTTTCAACCTAGAGTGACAATTTGAGGGGAAAGGTACCTTATGGTTTGCTCATACTCACTAGTAATCACATACTTGACAATGAGACAATAATATGTCCAAGAAATATTTCAGAGCCCTTCTCAAAAACTTCTTATTCACCTGAAAACTGGGGGCTGCCCAGGCTTAACATGAGGAGGCTACAAACGATTTTTACCAAAGATACCCTTTCTGAGTTAGAAGAAGGTTCAAAGCCTCACTGACATGGAGGCAGGGCCGCTTAATAAAAATCACAGGAATCCTAGATTTACTTCATAAAGGTTGTGTGGCTTTGAGCAATTCACCTGTCTCAACTTCAGTCTCCTCATCTTCAAAATAGACATTTAGATCAGCTGATCTCTGGAGTCCCGGCAAAAATCTCGATCTGTCTCCATTTCCTTTAATCCTCTTTGTCTTGATTCAGTAGTGATGATGCACTTTCTTTAAAAAGATTCTACTTTTAAAATTTAATTTGCAACAGTCTGCCTGAGGCAAGGAGGACATGCAATAAACTTGGTGTCGATTTCATGTTTTACAGAAGTTTGTAAAACCTTAAAAAAAAGATCCACCACTGATTTCTGTGTTTTCACCATATCAGCATGGCAAATATTTTTCAGAAGATTAGGCCTTAAATATTCTAATTCAGGCCATCAGGTTTAGGTTGGACTAAGTAGAACTCCACAGTGTCATCCTTCCCTCATTTTTTACCCCACTCCCTTACTTTGGGCAGTATTGTCTAACCGCTTCATGTGGAAGATAGGCTTGTCTTTCACTTAACAGCCCTCAGAACACCTCGAGAATGCAAACTGCATTACTTATCCTTCTCCATTTCTCATTTTCCTATTTCAGTGCTAGGCATGAGGTTGGTGCTTGATCATTCTTTTTGAAATAAAAATTCCCACTTTGTCTCACAATTTGGGTGGATAACAAACCATTCTCCAGGATCTTTCCAAGGTTCAGCTCAGAAGAATGACTGGAGGGAATCATTAATGTCAAATATTCCTTGCCACTACTTCACTGTGTGACATTGGGCAGGTAACCCAACCACTGTAGACAACATCTTCCTCATCTGTAAAATAGGGACATTAGGTTACATGATCCCCAAAGAACCCTTTGGCTTTGGTAGTTTGATTCTGTGAGCAGAACAGAAGAGTTCCAGTAAACACACATAGAATGTGTCTATACAAGGCAAGTGGCATCTTTAGGCACGCTCTATTATTGAAATCTAATGTATTTCTTCCTTCTTTTTCCTATCTACACAATAAGCAAGGGAATGTTTGACACTGAAGAATGCAATGAGGATATTCCTTGATGTTGGTTCACAGACAGTCTGAAAAGCTATCCCTAGAGTTATATCTTAGGCAACAGTTTCCAACATTCTTCACTCAACCTCTCGCAACTACGATTAAAACTGCATTGTAACCCCCCAGAGTGATTGAATATACTACTCACAGTATTCTTTTGTATATATTCATTGCCCATTTACAATAATCATAGTGGTAATTTTTTGCTCAAAGGAGCTCCAAATTATACTTTTCTTGTATAATTATAAAATGTTATTTTACTTACACTTACAAAAACCTCTAAAATAAAATAATAAAGCTAATTATAAAATGAAGACAAATAATTTATATGGGACATTATGTAAGAATTAAGCAACCTGGCAAGACCCCACATGCTTACTAACATCTACAAGACAATATTAAATTTCTTTATTTTACAAATTTTTGTTGAATACAAAAAACATTTTTATTGAAATAGGCTCACAGTTTTAAATCTTATTATATATTGTTTATTCCTGTATTTTGATTTAAAGCAAGAATAAAGTGAAAATACTTGCTCACTCACATACACGGCAGAAAATAGTGGGTGAATTTTACAAACTCTTTTGATGAGAAATGGAAATTTAGTTTTTAAAATTTTTAGCCCAAAGTTATATGACTGTCACTTTTGCATGATGCTTCTAGTCCAAAATCCCTTGATATGTCAATTAAGCTGTAATTTCACCATTCAGAAATGTAAATGAAAAATCAAAAGCATTGTGAATCCAATTAAATTTATTGGAAATTTTAGGAATATTAATTTGAAGTTACTTCCAAAGATGTAACGTAATCATTGATGTCTTCCCTGACAGCCTGATCTAAAGATGGTTCATTTTCTAAGAAGATAATTTTAATAATACTTAGCACTTATATAGTACTTTAAGGTTTGCAAAATGTTTTACAGTTTTAACTCATTTTATCCTCACAACAACACTGAGAAAAAAAGTGCTCTTTTTAACCACCATTTTAAAGATGAAGAAACTGAGGCCTGGAGAGAGGAAAATCAATTTGCTCACAGTCCCACAGCTAGTCAAACTTGAACTCAGGTCTTTCTGTCTGCAGGTCCCTTGTTGGATCCACCATGCCACTTAGCTGCCAAGAAATGATGGAATGTCACAAAGCATTCAATTCTATTCTCAATTATGTGGTTCCAAAACTTTAGCTTTGTTTTCTTTGTCTTGAACACTAAATATGTTTTTATTTGTACCCTGTAATGCGTCGAGTTAATTTTTGAAAATATGCTAATCTTTGTAGCCACGTCATATCACTTGCACACTCAGGTGAAAAAAAAGGTCAGTGAGGAGAATAAAAAATTCTTTCTTCAATTCAAATAGACGAATAGTAACTGCCCTGGGCAAGCCACTTAAAAACCTTTCTGTGTTAGAAGTGTAACATGCTCACTATCCATCTAGCTGTACAAAATGGTAAACCATCAACCATGCATCTTGATTTTATAAAATTAATTATTTTGACAGCTAATCTAACATGCTTTTAAGTTGTTGTGGCATTCTCTTTAGTAACAAAACTTGTTTGTGCATGCTGCAGTGTGTCCCTGATGTATTTGTGTGACGTTTTTGAAATGTGAAATAACACTCCCAAATTTCCCATTGATTTTGCTCCATCTGTGCAAATTCTACAAGAGAATAAATTGATTTGTTTTCCTTCAAAGTATGAGTTAATTAGATTAAAAATGTCTTCTCCACTGTATATCCTGTTAACTGATAACAAAGCAGCATATTCTCTTCCACTTTACCATAATGCAGATACCTTACAAAAATAATTAAAGTTGGAAACATCATTTGTCTTATTTAATTTCAAAGTGTAAATGTCACTTTAAAAAATTATTTCTGTAACTGATTCAACATTGTTAAGCATATCCACCCAATGAGACACTGTATTATTAGAAAAAGGTATCCTCTCTAGCTTCTTAATGGAATCATCTCCAAACATACCTGTGACAATTTCTTTGACATTAAAAAAAATTATTTTTGGCAATAATCATAAGCTTCCACATTTTTTTTTGCAATTTGATACCTACAAAATATGAAGTTTCAATCTCTTCTCCACTTTCTTGTCTATTCACAGAAATAGATGAATCAATATTTTGTGTTTTCAAATCTTGTTCTTTCCACTTAAAAATCAACATAGCTTTCATATTTTGATTATAAATGTCAAGACATAAGAGAAAGTTTTAAGCTGCTATTTGAAAGAACTCCACAAATAACACATTGCTGCTGTGAATATTCAATATCTTCAGGAAACACAAAAAACTAAATTTAATGTATTCTTCAGCATATTTCCTAGTTTTCATGCCTGTTGTAATATGGCTATCTTAAATGTCTTTATGTCTTTATTACCTCTGCCTACCTAATTATTTTTATTCATTTCCTGAATCTAAATAAATATTTTGAATTTCCTCATTAACACATTTTAAAATATTCTTTTCTTTCATACACTTCTAATCGTTTTCCAACAATCCATTGGGGTTACTATAGTTAAAAAAACCTTTTCTTTATATGTGATACTCAGTAAATGAATAACAATACTGTACCAGTACAATTAATGGAAATATATATTTCTCTAAGTCACTTTGTTTCACAGCAACAAACAGGCATGGGGACATATACCTATAGCTAAACACTACCATTATTAGTACCCACAGACTCTGGAAGAGAAAGATTGGTTAGGTATAACCAATGGACAAATATCAATAGCTAATTATGATATAAAATATATAATTTTCTATTGACTAATGACAAATGTATTAAATGATAAATGTTCTTATGGTGTAATTGCATATATTGTTTATTGTTTACAATGTTCATACGTAAATTAACCTTTGTAAAGAAATAATTTCTTCAGATGTGACTTTCTTCTCTTCTCCCACTGGCATGCTGGTATTAGTTATATATTCTCACAGAAACTCGACTGACCAGTGTTGCCAACCCATTCACTTGAAAATTCTCCAAACAGTAAAATAAATGGAAGATAAATTTAAACCAGAAAACAATGCTAAAACTGCAGTGAGATTCATTGTAAGAATTATTTCTGCAGAATGCTTGGGAGCTCAAAACCATTCCAAGATGGTTAATAATGTACATGCCCTATGATCATGGTTTTCAAACAGTGTGACATTTGTATTACAAGAGTGTAGGGGTACATCTTGATCACATCATTATAGAAATGATGAGGTATGATTACAGGATAAAAGAGGGGCATAAAGGAATTACTCTGGTGCAGTATACAGAACACAGATGAGGGTATCTAGGACCATCTCTTAGCAATCCATACTCAAGAATCAAATTATTGTTTGGAAACAATTTGATGACAGGTCAATAAACTAGAAGAATATATTGCACTTAGATGTGGTAAGAGTTTGATTTAATCACTGCATAATCACAAAAATTGTTGTGCATGTGATAATGGCAGAATTGCTGCAGAAACAAAACTATAATGCTTCAGACATACCTATGCTTGTTGTTACAGAGGAAAAATATATTTGTAGCATAATTGGGCAATTATTGCTTAAGGTATAATTAAATAATTTTTAGTGTCAACTTCCTGGACCATTGTTGGGAGGGTCTCTAAATGTCTTCATAGGAACCATCGTTTTAGGGAATAGCTGGAATAGTGGGAACTTGAATACTTACATGGATTGTAACCAATTTAGAGTCAGGTTTCTGATAGAATCCTACAGAGTGATGTAATGTTTTATATTTTTATTGGTGATTTGAGTGAAAACATGGATAGCTTACTTATTGGTCTTGTAGGTAACCCAAAATTATGAAGAATGGTTAATACATTAAAAGACAAAAATCAATTTCCCCAAAGATCTTTTTTTTCCTGCTTTTTGGCAGGGCAGCGGACTAGTAAGTGTCTGAAGCTGGATTTGAACTCAGGTCCTACTGACTCCAGAGCTGGTGCTCTATTCACTGTGCCACCTAGCTGCCCCTCCCCACAAAAGATCTTGACAGGAAAAACAATGAGCTCAAACTAAGAAAATGAAATATAATAACAGCCTACATTTATAGAATAATGGTCATTTAAATTTTCAGATCATTTCAAGGTTTACAAAGAACTTTTCAGAAATAATCAGCTGGACAAGGATTCATGTTTAAACGATCTGCAGTTTTGATTTACTACAATCGCAACAAGTTCCACAGTAAGACAAGGCATTAAAAAAATAGAAGTCTTGTGCTGCATTAATCAGAGCATAATGCCTAGGGTAAGAGAGTAATATATTAGTCCTACTGTTCTCTCTCTCTCTCTCTCTCTCTCTCTCTCTCTCTCTCTCTCTCTCT
>NW_027185664.1:6445154-6445881 GCF_028583685.1 Petaurus breviceps papuanus
TCTCTCTCTCTCTCTCTCTCTCTCTCTCTCTCTCTCTCTCTCTCTCTCTCTCTCTTTTTACCAATTACATTGGGAACTCTGTTTTCCATTTGAAGAATCATGTTAGACTATGAATAGAGGAGGGTAACTGGGATGGGGAAAAGAAAGTATATTTTTAAGAAGAACAGTTGAAAGAACTGAGGAGGTTTAGAGTAGAGAAAAAAAAGACTAAAATAGAGAAATTGGACATAACAGTTCTTCCATAAGAAATATGGAAGTGGGATGAAACTTTAGGTTAATTATTAGCTGACATTTATATAGTACCTTAAGGTTTAGAAATACACATTTCATTTGATTATCAACCAATCCTGTGAAATACAGTAGGTAGTAGAAACATGATTTGTGCTAGAACCAATTTAAGAGAAGCAGATTTTGTCTCATTTTATATTGCAGCTGTAGTCTGAGAGTGGCACCCTACATGACCCTCTCATATTGGCAGTTTAATCCATGTTTCTGGCATCTAATATGACACCTATACCCTCCTTCACACTCTCTGGACTCACTCATTCACCCTATCCTACACTCATACTGTAAGGTCTTGGGGAGGGGATAGGCCTTCTTGGGGTAGGCTATAGACATGACTGTACTTATGTCACACTTGCATTCCTGGGGGCAATACTGATGTGTGTGTGTGTGTGTGTGTGTGTGCATGTGTGGTGTGGATATACTTCTATTACTACTCACCACT
>NW_027185664.1:6450881-6490062 GCF_028583685.1 Petaurus breviceps papuanus
GCAAATGTCATCATATGAAAAAAAATTAGTACCTTACCTAAGGGAGAATTTAAAAATTTTCAGTGCAGATCAAAAATGGAAAGAGCTACTTCATGAGGTAGTATTAATCCTATCACTGGAAGTCTTCAAACAGAGGCTGGCAGAGCATACATCTTTCAAAGATGGTGCAGACCAGGTTTCCACACTGGGTGGACTAACCCTCTGAATTATTAAATTCTGATGAAATATCTCTTGTATCCTTCCTTTACTTTCCAGTCTTTTCTGCAACCATCCTAGATTAGGTTTTCATTACTCCTGATCTGGGGTAATCCCTGATCTGTTCATGCCTCTCCCCCAAACTCTTCCTCCCCCACCCCCACCCCATACCTTATCCATCCTGGACACTACCATAGCATCTACCTTCCTAAATAATATATTTGATCACATTAACCCATTCCACTGCATGAAAAAATCTTCAATATTTCTTCAATGCCTCAGTTTGGCATGCAAGACCATATAAAACATGATCCCAAATCTCCTTTCAGTCTTATTCTCCTTCTACCCTCCCCTTCATATTGGATAGGTCAGTCAGACAAGGCAACTGCTCTTTCCTTAATATACCTTTCCCCCTCCCATATTCACAGACTTTTATGCTTTTCACTCCACCCAGAATTCCCTCTCCAGACCCACCGAAAACTTTCCTATCCTTCAAAGTCCAGTTCAAATGCTATCAGTTTCATGAAGCTTTTGCTGATATCATCCATCTACTGTAGTGTATTTCCTCCAGACCTATGTAGCTCTTCATGGCTCCTCTCTTCTGACACTCTACCTCCTACCAGAGGCATTCTTGTAATTTCCTTCTACTAAATTATAAGTTCCACAAAGGTAGGACTATGTCTTCTTGCCATTTGTCTCCCCAATTGTGCCTTGGCTCAGCAGCTTTCATCTATTAGAATTGCATGGAAACACCGACAGAGAATGTCAGACTAGAGGAGAATTTGAATGAGCAGGACAATTAATCTGGTTTCTTCCAAGCTTGTTTTGGATTTTGTTTTAGCTCTGGGATTATGGCCTCTTTCTTTTTGGCTGATTAAATATTTGTTACTAGCATATAGGCAGTCAGACCTTTATGGAGTAACAACCCAGATAATATAATGAACTACAAAAACTTATACCATCAAGAAGACATTAAAACAAGGTGTCTAGGTGGTACAGTGAGTAGAGCACCAGCCCTGGAGTCAGGAGGACTGAGTTCAAATCTGGCCTCAGACACTTAACACTTACTAGCCATGTGACCTTGGGTAAGTCACTTAACCCCAATTGCCCTGCCTACCCCCTCCAAAAAGCAAAAAAAAAGAAGAAAAAGAAGATGTTAAAACAGTGGGTATGTGGGGCAAAAAGCAGGCCCTCACATGAGAGCATCTTGAACTGTCTGGGCACAAAAATGAGCGTCATTAAAGCATTTTAAAAGCTGAACAGAAAGAAGAGAAGGGAGGTATCAAAAAGGTAAAAAAAAAAAAAAGAGCAATTTAATACTACCTGGTTAAATCATCTATCTATCCATGTGTAGGTAAGCTTGCATAAGTATATATATATATGTATATATATATATAAATGTATATATATATTTGTATGTCACAAAATGTCGCAAAATGTATATACATATATAAGCTTACCTACGCACAAATCTATGTGTAAACATGCATATATATTACATTTGTGTGTTCATACATATATATATATATATACACACACACAAAATAGTATACTGCTTATAGTAGAAGCTTATGCCTTCTTATACAATCTCCTTACCTGCTTTTTCTCTCTTGAGATTTTTCTGATTATTGATGATTGATTAAAAAAAAGAAAATGACAACAAAAAAGAAGACCAAGGCACCTAGTTACTTTTCAATGCACAATAAAACAGTTTATTTAAAAACACCATATTCAGCACTGTGTGTTTGGCACATGAGGCAATGTTGCAGGCACATTCATACTCAACAGTTACATTTTGGAAAGATTCAAAGTGAATCAACAGTATTTTCTTCACAAGCTACAGTCACAATACACACACAGTTATCTCTACATAAGAAAGATAGTCCTTGATTGCCAAAATGACCAAATATTTACACATGTGTACACCACACTGCATCAAATATAGTCCAGCTCCACTGGCTACTTCATGCAGACCTCAAAATCTTACTGGTGATGCAGGCATCAAGTGTCTCAAGGGCAATTTTGACTGCCAATCACCTGAGATGAGGCTCTGATCCCAAAGGGACTCAGGCTCTTCCAAATGGAAAAAGGCCTCCTGATGTGATGTAGAAGGATGAAATCCTCAGTGCCATTCTCTAATCTCTCAAATACCATTTTCAAAAACAATTCCCATGAACAGGTGAGCTGCATGGTGTGATAATAGCAACAAGACTTTCCCATTCATTGACATGCTTCTTGTTCTTTAATCACTTACATTCATTGTTTTCCCACTCCAGGTCTTTTGGTAATACTGCTACCTAAAACTTTAAAATGAAAGAGAACACAATAATCCTATAAACACTTTCCCCCTAAATTCTTTATCTATGTAAGGTTTTCTTAAAAATGCTAAAAATAAAGAGGTTAAGTTGAAGGAAATCAATTAGAGAAAAGCAACATAAAATACTCTTTTCTCTTGTTTCTGTCCTCACAAAAAGATTGTCTTAACATTCCATTAAAAATAATGGAGGCAGTGTGGTGAAATGAAAAAGCACTGGCCTGGGAGTAAGGTTCCCTCCATTGTAGTTCTGCCAATGCCAGTCTGGGACTTAGTTTCCTTATTCACAAAATGAGGGAGCTGACCAGATGATCTCTGATGTTTCTTTCATTATTGAACATTCTAAGATTGCAAAAAAGAAAGGCAACACATCTCCAAATATAAAAGAATTATACAACAAACAGCAACTCATCTGCATCCAGAATTTCTTGCCATGGATAAAAACAAAATCCTTTCCATTTGAATAGCTCCATGAAGCATATACAGTTGGTGCTTAACAAATGTTAATTATATTCTAACAAATTTAATTTGATATGTATCTAACGATGTACCTCCTAGTTTGCCCAGGGCTGTGACCTGTGGAAAAGAACTTCTGAGGAGTTTTAGTTCTTACTCAAGATTTCAAACTCAGCTTTCTAGGGCATCTGGGATAGGACTCATGGAGGGATCTAATGATAATATCTACAAAATCTGTTTCTTTTTAGTCTAAAGGGATTAGAATTGAAAGTTGAGCATATTGAAATTTTAGAAGTATATGTCATCCAAGTTAGTAAAAGTAATGCAGGAGAACAAAACCTAGACAGAAAGCTCTTGCCCTTACACTACCAGTTGTGTGACCTTGGACAAATCATTTCATTTCAGGGAGCTTTAGTTTTATTGTCTGTAAAATGAGGCTGAATGAGACAATTCACATGGTTCTTTTAGTGTCAAAAAAGGCTATTGTAGTAAAATTTTCCATACATTTGAAGGATTTGATCCCATTTTAAGATGCATTTAATTCTTCATTGATATCCAAAGTAAATTTCTGGGTTATTTGTTGGGATTTAATGCTTAAATCTAATCATATCATCAAAAGTTCTTAGAACTTGGTTGCACAAACACAATGGCATGGGCGCTTTTTCATATAAAATAGAGATAAGAATTGGATTCCTTGAAAAAGCCAAGAGTGCCTCTACTATGATCATTATTCATTCTGGGACTTGGGAGAAGCACAGGGGCTAGTCAACAAAACGTGCCTTCCTATGGCTCTTTTCAAAGGCAAAGACCCTCATCCACTAATACATATTCCTAATTTCTAACCCTATCTTGCTTCTAACCCTAACTTGCTCTGCAGTGATTTGCTCTTGAAGATGTGATTTTCTGTGCAGGATAATTGAAAGAATAGACAACTGTCAGAGCCCAACATTCTACCAACACAGGACTTTCTCTTTGGTGGTTGGGAAGAGGAACTGACAATGAGGGTTTATTTAGCATCTATGCCACAATTTATGTTTTGAGAATTACAAAGATTAGAATCCATCTTTGGATACTTTTAGATAGGAATCTAAGGCATTTATGAAACACTTGCACAACTTATTCAGTTTGAAGAAGAAAAAAACTCTGCTAATTTTTTATTATTAGTGTTTCTCCTAGACAACTAGTAAAAAAATGCTCTTATCTTTTAAACATAATTATGAAATATGATTTGTTTAAGCAGAAAAAATTCAATTTAAATTAGAACATCTTATAATTCCCCTGAAAACCCCTTTGCTTATAGAAACCAATAATTTCTATTTATACAAGCACAGAAATCATATTATATCTTTTAATACATGCTTTAACTGCATTTGCTCTAATCTAAAATACACAGAATGAGAAATCTGGCCAGTCACCATATCTCAGTAATTATGTAATATTCCTAGCATTGCTTTCCACAAACATTTAATTAAAATCAGTTTATGAATGAGTTTCACTAAAAAAAAAAGAAAAAACTTTTAATTTGAAAAACTGAGTTCATGTTCTCAAATTGCTAGGATGTCTCATTTCTAAGTGCTCAATAGGCAATCTGGACATATCGACGTAGAATCATTTCCTTTCCACACTGGCAGAATGAAAGGATAGATGGGATAGATAGATAGCTATCATATTATCCAGGGTCTAAAGAGCTGCCCTGAGAAATTCAAATATCATAGCAGATGACAAGATGAAGCCCATCGCCAAAAAAGTTAATGATGGTGAATCACCAAATGGTGCCTTTCCAACATATTGTGCTCCTATTAACAATTTGTCTCATCTGGAGTGGTCCTCATTTAATGAGGCTTTCCACACAGTAGGAAAAATGAAGAATGTTGAAGACAAGTGGAAATCCAGAAGGATAGAAAGTCAGGTCATAGGATTGAGGACATTGTTTTAATGGGCATACATTAATTGTATATTTACATTAAATACATTTAATGGGCATACAGTTGTACGTTCTCCAAGGTATTTCCATCTTCTTTGCATTTTTCTCAGTGCTCTCTTTTCTAAATGCCTCTGAATCTTGCTTTCATGGATAAGCATTTAATTTCCACAGAGAGTGAGGAGGGAGGAGAAAGATCATGGAGTAGAGGAAAAGAAGAGATGGATATTTCCAGATGAAAGAATATTAGACAGAAGCATGATCCCAACATGGTTGTCATTCATTTTGCTGTGGTTTCTGACACTAGTTGTGATTGGCAGTGAAACTGAAGAATTTAAACTAGGAAATGTCATACTTATAGACTAGAAAGTGACCTAATCAAGTCAATAACCAAGCAGCTTGACTAAATCACATTCTGAAGACATTAGGGTCTTCATTAGTCTAATGAGAATTTTTTCAGCTTTGGAGTGAGTTGACATAGTCAGATTTCAAAGGGACAGCAATTTTTCCAGTTAGCAAAAAGTTACATTGTGATTTTTGTCAATCCTGAATGAAAAGATTGAAGAATCAGAAAAAGGGAGAACTGGGAAGAAGGTCAAGAACAGATTAGTGATGCTCTCAGTTCCTTTATCAGTTTCTTCTTGGTTCATGTGCACTCAACTTGAAATTGTTACAACAAAGAGAATTTGTTGGGAATTGTTCCTAGAACTTGGTTGAGGGGAAGTAATGAAGCCTTTAGTTACTCTCATTAAGACAAGTCTTTGTATGTTCAGGACTATAAAAGAATTGTCCAACAAACTAATTAAAAGTGGGAATTAGATATACTGATTATTTTCTCAAAGTTTCAGGCAGGCCCTACACAGATAGCAGGGTTCTAGCCAACTTCACTTAAAAATAACTCTGATTTACATAGTGAAGTAGGCAGCACATTTTCAGTTGAGGAAATTGCTCAGAAGTGTCAATTGATTTGACCATGATCACATATATGTTAGGAAATATCTAAGGTGGGATTTTAACCTAGCTCTCCAGACTCCACATTAAGGGCAATTTCTTTCTTACCATACTATCCCTCATTTTTTGATAGCATCATTATATATTATAGCCATGATTCACCATTATAAAGCCATATTGTAATTTTATTTAGCCAACTTCCCCTTTCTTGTTTTCCCCTCTCTGGAAATAAATGCCTTCTATATTATAGTTTCCCCTAACATTATGTTTTCTTATTCCAATATGTTTCCAATTCAAGAGGTAAATTGTTATGCTTGTTAAAGGTAACTAATACAAACTAAGACCATAGTTACCCTATGTTAGTGTTTATGTTTAAGCTTCCTGGAGTCTCCTTTCTGAAAGTCTCTGTTCTGGTCCAAGGGACTTTTATTTTGTTTTTTCATCTTTTGCTTTTTGGAGGGGCAATTGAGGTTAAGTGACTTGCCCAAGGTCATACGGTTAGTAAGTGTAGGTGTCTGAGGCTGGATTTGAACTCAGGTCCTCCCAACTCCAGGGCTGGTGCTCTATTCACTGCACTACCTAGCCACCCAGAACTTTTATTTTTAAGGAATATTCTTGGGCAATAAGGAATCATGTCTTTGAAGACCAATTCCAGGTTCTGTGACTAGCCTGCAATTTAAACTTGAAATGGCTTCAAGGTGACAGAATTATTGAGCATCTCTGTATTTTGTTTTTGTAGTGGTTACTTATGAAAGATATTTATATTTCAATAGATACTTTTATCTTCAATAAAACCTGTCTTCATGTTTATGATCTTGTAATGGAATTATAATGAAGAGCCTGCCAATGAACCTGGAATAACCAACTCTTCATTAAAATTATTGTGTCTTTAGCATGAGATTGTGAGGCAGCATCATGTAGTAGACTGAGCTTAATGAGACCCGGATTCTAGTCCTGGCTTTTACCCAGACTAGTTCTATAACTTTAGTAAAGCATTAATCTTTCAATCTTAGTTTCCTATCTGTAAAATAAAGGCTCTGGATTAGATGGCCTTAGGTCTCTTTTGGCTCTAAAAATCTTATGATTCTGTGAAGTACTTAACTCCCATGAATCTCAATTTACCCATATATCAGAGGCCTAATTATATTCTCCTATCACTTGAAAGCTTCATTTGATATTTAGAAAATACTTTCAAACCTATGAAGGAAATACAAGAACAAAGAGAGAGTTATGGAGCACACTTGGATTATGTCTATGCACACAATCATTCAAGCAGAACCGAACCAGTTCCAAATTGTTTATCAATCAATGGATGACAGATTACTTCAGAAAACACATACATGTAGTCCAAATAGTTGCATTATTTTGGTGAATTTTTATTGCTAAACATTTTGAAAGTTTTCATTCAATTGGCCATTTACTAACTAATTACCAACTTGAAACTGGTAAAATTATATGTCTGGTTGTGTATCACAATAGCATTGGAGGTATCAAATAAAATTTTTATCCAATAGCTCAGTGAAGGAATATAATTCATTACTTCCCATTGACTTATCTATTAAGTCCACACATAGGTAAAGCACTATGATGAGGAAGCTACATAGATCACTGAGATGTGGTTCCTGTCCTCTCTTAGCATGGAATTTGTTATTCTATGACATATTCTTCACTGGTCTTCCATTCAAGGTCAACAAATTAATGGGCATTTCTAAAGGTAAAAAAAATCTACTTAAAAATAAACACTTTCAATATTAAGCAACCAGATAAAAATAAAATATCATAAATTCACTTTGACAATAATATTATGAAGTATTCTGCATTTTAAATTTTAAAATGTGGGAGGACCTGAGTAGAGAAGGCAGAATTGGTTGCTTTAGTCATTGTAATGATTGAATCAGGTCACTTTAGGGCTGATCTGGCTGTGGAGCATCCACATTGATTAATTCGACTGACCATGTTGCATTAGCCTCCCAGAATTTGCAGTGCAGCAGCCTACTTATTCTTTCCACATAGTCATAGCCAATACCTTGCCTGTTGATCCATTGGACAGGGCCTACACATTCAGAACAATGTGGAGAATGGAGGTTACACACACACACACACACACACACACACACACACACACACACAATCTTTCATTTGTCAAAAGCAATTATAATGCAACAAATAGATTAAGGGAGTTTCAATTACATAGACAATTGAATTAGTCTTCCATTTTGCATGTGTAGAAGCAATCTATGTGCTAGATTCTTAGAGCACTCATTTATATTAGCATATTTCTTTGTGGTAGTCAAATAATGTTCTAGGAAAAATTTACAATATGAATGGCATTAATAAAAGTAATTTCTTACCCTTGAGAGGTGCCACTGGAGGTAGCATATAATGACATCAGTACAAAACCATGATTACTTTTCAAGGTTCAGATTATTTATACATATTACTAAAAATTATATCAAAGTTTTATTAAAATAAACAGAGAATTAAGTTCTCAGTTTTCAGCTGAAAGAGAAAGTAACAAATATAGTTTTTCCATAATAGTAATTTTCCATGGACCTATCTCTTCTTTCAGTAGAGAATGTGGTTGACTGTCAAAGAATTTGCATATCCACCTGGGCTCTTGTGAACCTGGAAAACTATATTAGAAATTTTTATCATTGTTCATTAATAGATTTTGTGTGTGTGTGTTTTTTTTTAAAGCAATTGGCGTTAAGTAACTTGCTCAAGGTTACAAGGCCAGTTTTTTTGTTTGTGTGCTAAGTATCTGAGGCCGGAACTGATCCTGGGTCTCCTGACTCTGGGGCCGGTGTTCTTACTCACTGAGCCACCTGGCTGCCCCTATTAATAGATTTTGAAGAGAGAAAGTTTCCAGAAAATTGGAAAATGTACTGAATACCACTAGTCAGTTTTTTTCTTTATGAAACTGATCAAAACACAAATGACCCGCATTTAAAAGTTATGATTTTACGTTCCCTCCTTATTTCTGCTTTGCAGAAATTTTAAAGATATCAACACAAAAAGCATCATTGAAATTTTGCTCCCTTCTAGTCATTATAAGTTGTGTTTCTTGTATTTCAGAGATCTAAAATCAAGATCATCTTTTCACTAATCCTAAGCTTTTGGGTGGAGGAAGTAATGTTTGACTTATCTTTTCTTCATATTGGAAAGTAAGAGACCTAAATTCTAATCCTGGCTAGAATTACTGCACTACTTCATTAACTAGCTGTTTGACTTTGGACAAGTCAAATCACCCCTACCGGCTTCATATTGCTCATATGTGAAATGATGGGGTTGATTAGATGATATTTAAGGTCCCATCCAGCCTTAAATACCTTGCTCCCTTTGTGCATCTCAAGGACCTCTTTGTCATCTGAGGTGACACATCATGACTGCTCATCCCAAAGGCAGTGGAAATACCTTTTCATCTATCAGCTATCAGTAAATTCTAAGAGAAAAAGCTAGCTGTCTTTTCTCCAGAATGAATGTTAACTCAGTCTTCAGATATACAATGGGTTGCTATTGTCTTGAGCACAGGGCATCTCTCTCCTCACTGCATACCCTTGTTGGCACAACTGTTTAGTGCCATACACTTGAGCTAATTTGGGACATGGTACCACAATTACATTAAGCTTTATATTATTCTACTGAACTTACAAATATTTGTATTATTTTATTGAGCTTACAGCTGTTGTGCTGAAAAAAAAAAACATAACAAAAGCAGTGGCTGATCAAGCAAACCAGTGTAATCTTTAGTTATGTGTTTGTTGCTTTTTAATGGAATGGATTGCTTGATACCACATATTCAGAACTCTGGCCAGATTTGGGGTCAATGACTATGCACATGAACAACTATTTGAACAACTTATTGAAATGTAAAAACAACTCACAATCATCTGCTTGCTTTTTCTACACAAAGGCAATTTCATTGATTTGTTTTTGTTTTGTACTGAATTGAGTTTGTATTGGTGTCAGATAAAGAAAATCTTGGTAGATCTTTGGTAGAATCTGACCCAGAATCTGGAACTGGGTTCTTTGAAAAGCTAAAGTTTGAATAACTAGAGTAACAGCCTTGGATAGAGATGGCAAAGGAAATACAAAATCTGAGTGTTAAATAGCTGTCCTCAATTCATAGGGATTTGAGAAATTATCACCTCTCTCATAGTAAATCCAATCAATATAAATCCAGAAATAGTCAGGAATCTTGGAGGCCCTTCCTGCTCCTTCCCAAACATTCCCAAGTAGGATCTTTTTGCATACATTAGCTCTTTGGGGCAAATATGACTTGTCTGTAGTTGTCTAGACTCAGGTTTTGTAACCGTATTTAAGTTCATAAAATGATATTGTTATTTTAATGGTGAACAGTTTTCCTCTACTTCTTCTACATATAGTTCAAGAGGTTAATGGTTAAGTTGCAGGGGTAGGGGAATGCTGGGAGAACAGCAAGAAGGACTTCCTGTAACAGTTATAAAGAAAACAGAAAAGAACATTGTGAAATGTTTTTCTTTACAGGTTTTTAAGAGAAGAATAGATGATTGTTTTTCTGGAATAGCTAGAATAGAACTTGTCCAAGAGCAACGTTCTTAAAATTTTTGTGTCATAGGTTCTTTTGGCAAGCTGGTAAAGCCTATAGACCCCTTCTCAGAATGTTTTTTAAGTGTGTAAAATAAAACACTTAGAATTGCCAATGAAATTAATTCTATGAAATATATCAAAACTCTAAAAAGGGGGAAAAAAGGCTCAGCTCTCAGCTTAAGATCTTCCTGCCTCTCAAGCCCTTTCTAGTCCTAGAATTCTAGGAATGTAGCCTTTCCCATAAGGGGCAGCTAGGTGACACAATGATTACAGTGCAGAGCCTGGAATCAGGAAGAGTTCAGTAAAAACACAGCCTCAGATACTTAACTAGCTGGGTAACCCTAAACAAATTATGTAACCTGTTTGCCTCAGTTCTTCATATGTAAAGTGATCCAGAGAAAGAAATGGTAATCCACTTCGGTATCTTTGTTATGAAAAAACCCCAGAAGGGGCCATGAAGGGTTGGACATGACTGAAAAATGACTAAACAACAACAAAAGCCTTCCTGTTAATATTTTGATTTCTAGTTAAACTGATAAAATGACATCAGAAATAGTTCCTTCAGTAGCTTAATTTGAAAGTATGATGGGGGCCAGGATTGAAATGAACTTTTTCAGAATCTTGTAGACCACTTTACATTTTCCCCAAAGTAAGTCCTTTACAAGGTCTAGATAACCTCTCTATGATGATTGTCAATTGATCAGTGTCAGAGTTAGATTTCTTACTTCTGACCAGTGTGGTTTTCTTTATTTGTGCTGTTTACTCTTGTACAAAGGTCTATTAGCCATATTGTGGTTCAAAGTTTCACCATCCAAATCTTCTGACCTGTGTGAGAATTGAACCTCTTCCCTAATTCAGGTATTGGGCAATTGGGAATGCAGGAAAAGTCTCCTGCCAATCTTTGTTGCACAGTGGAAACTTGGCCCACACAATGTAGTCAGGGGCACAACAATTTGAATAGAACAGCCGAAGAACAGGCTAAGTCTCTGCCAGATTCCGAGAATCGTTCTATAGTTCATCACATTGGAGGGTAGGATTGAAAAATAACATGAATATTCTTCCAATGAAAGGGTTTTTCTGTGGTTGCTCCTTATCCTGAAATGTCTAGCCATCTTTTCTCTCCTCCAGTCAGGTGATCATCATTCATACTCTCTCCATAATGAGAATATTACATTATCTGAATATATACACATATAAGTATATATGCACACATATATGTATATAGTTACAGTTAGAGTTATATTGCCCTCAGTGAAGTCATCTTCCTCAGACATATACTAATCTCTCAGATTTTCCACTGGCTAATTTCTGACTTGAGCAAAAAAGCTCTGATCATAATGACTTTGAGTGGTTCTCTGGAGGAAACAAAACCCAAACAGCCTATCTCTCTCGGCTCAGGCAGTGTGTGTGCAGTATCTTTCAGAGCTGAGCTTAGAGTTCTTTTTAGATATAATCTACACATCAAAGAAGGGCCCTGATATGATTCTTCTATCTCAGCAATTATTTTTGAATCACATTTCTAACATTGCAGAGCAGGGAACGCAAAAAATTTAGATGTGATTTATGGGAAAGAGTGAGCTGTCTCCCACATACAGATTATAAATGTGCTTGATTGGCATTTAGAAAAGAAAGAAGAAATACCATATTAAAATTTAACTTCCATTTGGCCAGACTGCTGCCCAGACTAGAATAACAAAGAACCATTCAGGAAGAAACCAGTGATCTAGAGAGATGGTGATTTCTATGGCTGCATTAGAAATAATGAAAAATGGAAGGACCAAAGCCGTGTGTGTCCTCATGGTAGGGTCTATACAGCTTCACTTAGAAGATAATTTTGTCCAAGATCCTGTGATTGCCCAAATTGCTCAACTTTTTCCTCCTGAATAATTCACAAATTGTGGCTATAACATATCTGATCTGGATCTATTGGAAAGAGGAGTATAAGACCCAGGATTCACTTGGTAAAGAAAGACTAGAAATTCACACTTCTTTTGGAACAAAATGAGATGCTAGACATGGAGACACTGTCAACTAGAACTGCTAGATGTGACAAAAGTTTGAACACTGTATATTCAGGGTCCAGGTCTGACCTGACCATGGGAGGGGCATTAGACAGTCCAAAAAGTTCTATGATTCTCCAACATTCTTTGATCTAGAGAACATCATCCTAATGGCTTTGTAGCTCCTGAGTGGGCCATTTCATGTGACAAAGCAGTTTAGGTTAAACACACTCATTGGAGCAATTGTGTGCTAATAAGTAATCTTCCACCTCTCAGAGGGCCTGAACACCAAAAATAATAGTGACTGGCTGCATTCTGAGAACCTCTCAGAACCACTATCCAGTTCAGCTTAAAGGACTCTGAATGAAGCCCAGGTTTAAACACCCTTGGTACCTTACAAAATCAATTGCTATTTTGCTAGTGGCCAACCAAGTACAAGAAGCTACTCATATCTTTAGCTTCCTGTGTAATAAATAGTAAGAGACATACTATGTGTCCATTTAGATTCAGAGCTCATGATCTGAACTGCAGGGGAGTTCAGCTCATGAGCATCTGACAAGGGGTGTTTTCTGTAGAAAAAGAAGGTAACATAAATGTATTATAATTTATTCAGTTTGAAAAGAAATTGGATGGAAGCATCAAAGTTACTCATTGTCATGAATGCATCAAGCAAACACGTAACCCACAGTGGAAAAGGCAATTAAATAAGCAAAAGAAAATCCCACACAGCAAAGAGAGAGAGGGAAGTAGGTTGGCTATGGAAATCAGTTTTTTTCTCTATTACCAATTTAAAGAGTTTGAACATAATGTTAAACAGAGATTCCTCTTAAGTTAGCCACAATAATATGATGCAGAACTAGGACTCTGGGTAGGAAAGGGGACCACCTAGGGGGAAATATAAAGGGAAGGGAACAAAGGCAAATTTTTAATATTAGTTTTTATATACGTGTACATACTTGGAATCACAGAAAATTCTGCTCTCCATGATATGCAGGTGTTCACCTTGACAGTTCCAAATCTCTGGTAGAAAATAACATGGAGAAGGGAGTAGAGGACTGGAATTCTCTAGCAAAGGAGTGAAGGGGGCCATTTTCAAATCTCTCCTTAGGTGCCTTGTCTCTAGTTCTACTTAGCACGGAATGCTCAAAATAGACAGCAGTTTTTCTGCTGCTAAAATATCAATATGAAAATACTTTAAAACATATATTTAATAGCATAGCTATAAATGTAAAATTTCTTTCATCAATTCCTTCAAGGTTCTTACAGCTCAAAAAAGTGGAGTTTTGTTGGCCTTGCTAAATGTGCTAAGACCCTTGCAGACCAGTGGGCAGGGCAATAGAGAACATCTTGACTTTTTAAGCTGTGGAAAATAGTTTTAGTAAACATGTGACCCTAAAAGGGCTCTACTTTTGAAGAATATTCAATTTGGTTTGGGGCACTTTAAAGACAATCATTTGGCACTTCGAGTTTGAAGTTCTTAGGCACAATGTGACAGAGTCAGTTTGGTCAGTCCCTCCTCATGCATTCTGTATAGTAGCTGAAACTCGGCAGGAAGCTGGTGGGACTCCTGCCACTTAGTTGTAAATTTGGTTCCTTTTTTGTCATAGTAATGATAAGGAAGGTCTTCCCGAGTGTTGGGGTCAAATCCAAATGGCCAAAATCCATACAAGTGGATCTCTTCACACATTGCAGATGCAAGGGTGTACATAAGAATACCTGTGCTCAGCCGTTTGGGTGTCAACCGTTTGTTTTTCCAGTACCTGTAGAATAATAAGCACATACTGATTTAGCAACTGAGGCTTTGTGTCACAATGTGACAGGTCAACATGCCTCAGCTTAGCTAGGTGATAGGTGGATTTCAGAGAGGGTAAGGTCTGCTATTCAAGTTAGGGCTTGCAGAATTCTGTCCTGAAAGTGCTTTAAGATTCCAATGTCTTAGGGTCTTTCAAAAAAAAAGAGACTACTATGACAGTGGATGAGACGGCAAACAAATTTGTTTTATACTTCATTTATTAACTGCCTACTATGTGGAAAGAACTATAGTTAGTCAGTAACACAGTGTTTTGCCTGTACTTGAGGCAATAAGGTAGTACAGTGGATAGAATGCTAGACCTCAAGTGAGGAGGACCTGACTTTGATTCCTGCCTTAGGCACTTTCTGGGTAACCCTAGGGCAAGTCACTTGACCTCTCTCAGCTTCAGTTTTCTTAATCATAAAGTGGGAATGAGAATAGCATCTTTTCATAGGGTTATTGTGAGATCAACTGAGACCAAATGTAAAGTGCCTTCAGAACTTTAAAAGTATCATACAAATATTAGCTATTATTATTATTATTGAATATTTGATGTTGACATGGTGAGGTACTCCAGGTTTAGTAACTCTCTCCACCACTGTAGATCAATCAGTTCATCAATAAACATTTCCTAAGTACCTATTATGTACTAGACACCATGAAAAGATGAAAATAAAATGGTTCTGGTTCTCAAGAAGCTTGCATTCTATCCAGTGAGACATGTATATACATATATTTATAGAAAAAATATTTTTTAAAAATACAAGGAACCTTTTTACATTGAAAGCATTAGCGTCTGGGTGGGGGTGGATCAGGAAAGATCTCACGTAGGAGGTTGTGCTCAATATGAGCTCTGAAGGAAACTCATCTATAACTAGCAATATGACTTAGTAGCTAAGTCTTAGGGAATTGCTTGAAAAACATAAAAGTCAAGTGACTTTTCCAGGCTCACACAGATATTAAATTTCAAAAGCAAAATATAAGGCCAGGTCTTTTTGACTTTCAGTCCAATACTCTCTCCTATACTCTCTGTGCTTTTTCACATAGTAGGAACTTAATAAACAGTTGTTGAATATATGAATGAATGGAACATTACCCATGTCTAAGGATGCATGTGCTCCTAAGACACAGGGGCCTTTCTGGCATTTTCTTACATTGGATGAGTCTAGTTAGTTCCTTCCCATGCATTCGTATTAGTTCCTTGACAGGAAGCTGGCAGGACTCCTGTCACTTTGTCACCTGACTTTTTGCTGGAACATGGGAACACACAGTGCATATATTTCTATATACATCTACACATAATATGTGTATGTGTATAAATGTGTGTATATATGTACACTTACATGAATACATTGTTTTATTGGTTTTAGAAAGATTATGGGCCCTGGCTTTTACAGATTGTTTGGGCAAGTCAAGCAAGGGATGTTTGTGAAGGAGGTAGTTATAGACAGGAGCAGGTAATGGATTCCATTTCTTCTCTTCTGACCAGCAGCCACTCAATTGCCCATTTTCATTTATTAAGTTAAACAGAAAACTCATCAATTTCCTGCTTTATTTTTTTTGCACAAGTTAGTATAAAGAATGTGTTCTCTTCCAACACATTTAACTTTCCTGAATCCAGTGCTTCCATCATTCATATGGTAAATGACTTGAAAATGAATTACTTTTTTTTTTTTTTAAGCAATTGCGGTTAAGTAACTTGCTCAAGGTTACACGGCCAGGTGTTTCTGGGTGGGTGCTAAGTGTCTGAGTGCAGATTCAATCCCCAAGTCATCCTGACACTGGGGCCAGTACTCTTACTCACTGTGCTACCTGGCCGCCCCATGAATGATTCTTAAAGAATTAATTGATAACTTATTCTTACTCACTCACATGGTAACATAAAACTTAGACATTTTTGAATGCAGGTAGAAAATTTGAAGAAAGGTAGTAAGTTTGAGAAAACATATGAAATGATTATTCTACCCTGAGTAAAAAACAACTGCTGTGGCTTCTGTTCTACAAGAGTTCACATATAAATTACTCTTATTTGGGAACAGTACCTGGAGAATACTGACTTAGAGAAATGATTCAAAGAAAGTTTTTCATCATTAGAAGATGTGGTATGGGATTAGAAGATGACCAATAATACATTATTCACCCGTGTTTAAATCTTAACTCTCAATTATACTGAAGTTGATTGTAAAATTTGCAGATTCTCCAGGTTTTTTGCTTTATCTGGGCTTTGCCTATGCCATGCCCAACAAACTGGATAAAATGAGGGAAATAGACTCAAAACATGTTTTACTGGTTGTTAGGCTTTTCAACATGAATAGAGATTGAATAGAGAAGAGCAAAGGAGACAATTTACCAATTTGTCCTTTGGTTCTTAGTAGCTTAAATTAGGAGACAAGCTAAAATGATTCCAATTGCTAGTTACAAGTTGGTCCAATAACCATTTGTGTAAACTCTCCATAGCAACCAATTGTGAATGACCCTCCCACCATAGATCAAGAGATTAAATTGCTATCTGAGCAAAAGATGTATTAGATGCAGTAAAATATACACACCTGTTGACATGTTGCATTATATTTCCAGGCCAAGCCAATTGGACCTTTAACTGACCTCTGTGCTCGACAAAAAAATCAACTAGTGTCCTGGTGACAGTTGTTGAAGTATGGAAGAAAAATGCAGGGATCCAGAGGATTGCCCCATCAAGCTTTTTTAAACTGAGGAAAAAGTTGTTACGATCCTGAATGGTCAAAAGATTGTTGTAATACTTTTCCAGAATGCTAGGGTTGAAGGTGGTAAGGTTGGTTTTCCTTCCAACATCCTTTTGGAATGCCTCGGTGGGGGCAAAATTGCAACGGAAAACAAAATCAGATTTATCTATTTCTTGTCCACATTGGCTCCCTGTCAGGATCCCACTATTTCCAACCACAGTACAAATATTATAATGCTTATTCATAATAGGTGACACATCTGGAAGCAGTGATCGGAAATTATTGCTAATAGAGAAAACATATTTATGGCTGGAATAATCATAGTGCATCAGCTGTCCAATCCGAACACTATTCTTGGTCAAAGAAAAATTTTTTATTACATCGACATGTTGAAGAATCTCTTTCCTAAAATAAAAAGAAATTCATTAAATGTATCCCATTCAAAACAATTGATTTTTCAATTTTACTTCTTCTATGCTACTGTTTCATTCAGAAAATAATCTTAAGAATCTTGAACCAATGAAAAAAATCTATTGATTGCTATCATGGTCTTTGGAAGGAGACCAGCATCATATTATAGGATCATGTTAGTCCTTGGGTCCAGCATTCTAAATATGGTCTCCTTTCTTGATAATAAAATTTGGGACTGACGATATGCTAACAGTAGCTATTATATACCTGTTTTGTGCCTTAATTTGAGGATGTGGAAAAAGAAAAGGTGACTCAGGTTCAATCTGTGCCAGCAAATAATCCATGGGATACAACTCTATCTGTCATTGGGTAATCATGTTACTCGTTTAAGTCAGAGATCTGGCCTTTGTTATGTGGGACTGCCTTCTTGCTATTGGATTGCAGTACACAAGGCATATCAATTACTTCCTCTTTTTTCTAAAATAGTGCCAAATATCTATGAGAGAACCAGTACAATATTATATATTATTGAAATATTAAAATGGTAATAGCAGAGGTGATAGTTGAGTATTTAATGAAAATGAGATGATAATCTCATAAGGAATTTATGAATAATGAAATAGGAAATTAGGGAATATTGTCCTTTGAGATATAAAACAAAATTTATTTGGAGAAAGTTAAAATAAAATAAAAAGAATTATTACAAAACACTGAAAATATGCCCAGTATTCCAGTTTAGCTTTCATGATGATTTTTGAGGGAAAAAAATCAACAAATTCTACGTTGCTAAATCATTTAAAGTATTTAAGAAAGGCAAGTAACATGTTGCTTTATGTTGAAATATACGCAATATATCCAGTTAACAAACAAATTTGAAAGACTTAAGATCTCTGATCAATTCAGTGACCAACCATAGTTACAGAGGATGATGATAATTCATACTACTCACATTTTGAGAGAGAATAGAATCATGATGCAGAATGACATGAATAATATGTGGGAATTTATTGCTTTATACATCTGTTAAAAGGATCTTGTTTTTCTTTTAAGTGGGAGGGTAAGAGGTAAAGAAAATAAATACTTGATAATTAAAAAAATAAAGTGAAAAAAAACCCAAATACTCAATTCTTTTGAATATCCACTGTTTTTTTTTAAATAGAACCAAAAGTAGATGCTTTAGACAAGTCTCTAAGCCACCTCAGTTGATTGTGTGTTAGTTTAATTATACTTATTGAATTATAAATCTGTGTAAGGAGAAATATGTGATCCAGAACGTAGTGTTACTCAAAGTAATTTCACAATGGCAAAGGGAAAATATGTTCTGTTATTTGTTCATTTTTTATGTTATTGACTTAAAAATGGAATTTGTGTGAGGAAATTTTAAATAAATATTTTGAAAGGTTAAATAATAACATTGAGAGAACATTTTCATTAAGTTGGAAATATGATGAGTATTTGGTAAAGAACTTGACCAGTTGAAAATTATCATGTCCCACTAAAATTTTCTAGGTTATTAGCCCAAATAGTATGTATAGAAGTCCATATCTAGGTTTTTAGAAAGAATTTATTTTATTACATTCTAATATCTACATACTGAATTTTAAAAACTGAATCACAGTCACCTAAGATAATGCTTAAGGACAATGCCTTGATGTCACCAAGGAGTTTAGTTGAATCTCCCATATTATTTCTTATGGGATATTGCATGTTAATACATCAAAAAATTATGCCCTGGATGGGTAGGTGCTATAACCTGCCTTGCACTGTTTCTTAAACTTAAGTCTTTGTGAAAACAAATCTCCACACCTCTAATGAGCACACTAGATGGCTCACATTCCATTTAGCAGTATAATAACCCCACTAAAGTAGCAGCTTAATTCAGGGAGCGAAAGCCAGAAATACTGAAAATTTAAGTTCTGTATTGAATAAATTATTTCAAATGCCATCTTTCTCTTGATTATTAATAAATATGAGACTGATGTAAAGCATAACTAATAATAATAACCTAGGATTACTTTCTCTTGTATTAAAAGCTACAAGGGTCTAATTTTTAAACGAAATCACATTATATACACACAAACATACATATACATGTGTATGCATATGTTATATATACTTAGTTTTACTTTATAATTTTCTGTAGCAAATTAGCAGAAATTATTCTCTTTCCATTTTAACCAAACAATACACATGATGTAGATTACATACATTTCAGTAAGAAAGTAAATAATAAACATTTAAATTGTATGAATTTGCTGGGAGATTCCCCACCCTCTTTTGTGTTGGGATCTCTTTGGATGATACATTATGACCAACATATTGTTTGGAGTTTTCTGGTGGTTTTGGGTACTTTTATTGGTCTTACTGGGTATGTTTTATTGGTACTTTCACCTTAAGCTGTGATTTTAGTGTGAGGACATATTAGAAAGAAGATATTTAAAATAATGTTTCACTAAATTTGATGTAAATTACATAGACCATTTCCTCTAGTCAGAATTCTGATGCTTGACATTGTTTTCTACTTATGAAGGGGCACCCAATATTAGTATTAAGTACAGGTCACTATTTTGTATAGGCCAAAAGAAAATACCAAATATGACCGAAAGCAGGGGAAATTATTACTTCAAACCATTGTATTCAGAAACACTTTAAAAAGTTTACTTTTATGCCTTCTTCCTATCCTACCTTTGATGTAAAAATGCTGTCCGGTTAAATGTCCACTTAGAAGGTTTCTCCTGAAGCTCCTGGGTCAGAGAATTCGTAATGGGTACAAAGGATGGGTCTAGAAACTTCAATGCAAATTGTGACCTGGAAAGAATTATGAGTAAAATAATCAGCCTCTGCTTTTAGAGCCAGAAGGCCATTAAAGTTCAACTGAATTGGTCTAGACAGCACTACATTAAAAAAAAAAAAAGACTCTATACTCCTGTAACAACTACCTCTCCTTTGACTCTCTTTGGTTTAACAAAAAAGAAGGGAATATGACTAAAAACAAATATACACTTAATATCCTCATTGCTTTACTGGAGAAATCCTAAAATGGCCGTCAAGCATAGAGAACAGGGGGACTGAGGCTGAAAACGGCAAGTAAATGTAAAGCATGCACCTAGCCAGTGTAACTCAACGAGTCAGCACCGCGGACAGCGACCGCCCACAAAACCAGGCAGAAATCCAAACCACTTCAACACTCCAGGGCCTGACTTAATTGTTTTTGGAGAAGAAAGGCAGAGGACAGTGCAGATGGGCCTTAACCTCTTCCATATCGAATGTTTCTGGTTTAATTCACTATTTCCTGACAAAGGAGGCCCATTCCTTCAACTTCCACAGACTCTGTGGAGGTATAGCGGCAGCCGTAAACTACTTGAGGGATTGGGCGGGAAAGGTTTCCTAGTGCCTAATTCAGGTCCGGGAATATCAAGGGATGGACAGCATAGGGCAATGCTTCCCTCAGGCGCAACACATATATCTAATAGCCAGTCTAGCCACAGGATTTTGCTTCCCCCCCTCCCCCCCACCCCGTCATCCTCCCCCTCTCCTCCCAACAATATACAGGCCTTGCTTAGTGTGCAAGACACTCCTCCACTACACACACACACACACACACACACACACACACACACACACACAGACTCGAAGAAGAAGAGAACTGAAGGGTCTGAGATCGGGGATGGGAGTTGCCAGAGTACCTAGGGAAAACAAGAACCACCTGATAAGGAACCAAACTAAAGAACTAAGAAGCAGTCCTTTCCCCACTGACTTGGACGTGGTGGCTGGGGCTGGAGATGCTTAGTTCCAGTTTGTAGGCTCCTTTCGGGAAAGGGGATGGGAAGGAGAAAGGAATACAGTACTTGGGGCTGTAGTCCTGAAGAAGGTTGCTAACATAGACGGGGTAGATAGAAGAAACCCTAAGGGAGTCCTTCTAACAAACCCCCTCATAATTTTTGTAGGGAGGCGGGGGAGTAAGGGAGAGAGGGATAAGCAAAGCGCCTGCGCCATTTAATCGCCCCTGGACTGACCGTCACCACAGCCATGCCGAACCCTGCAGACCAGCGGTAGGGAGAATGCTCTCACAAGGCACACAGAATCATCCCTTCCCCCTTCCAAATAGCAACTCTCTTTCCCTTCTATCACCCTTATCCCCTCACCATCACCCCCATTTTGGGGAGAGCGAGGGGACACTGATACTGAAAACTCGTAGAAAATCAATCGGATCGATCTGGCCAGTAGTTAGGGGTAGGGCTTTTTTCTTCCTTTAAATACTAAACAGTGATGAGGATCACGCAGTTATCTTGGCGAAAGTGTCTCTGAGACGTCAAAATACCTTCCTCAGCTTATGTTCCCCGCACCACCAAGCTCCAGACCTTCCCTTTCCCAATTCCCCAAATATAAAATAATAAATAAACCAGAGGAAAGAGAGAGAGAGTGAAAAAAATAAATGTCCACACTTACCTAAATCCCGCGTGGAACATATACATTCGGGGCACTCTCGGACTGGCGTACTTGGGAGTGGTGAAGATGTTATCTTTTTTCAAGGACACATAGCTGATCAGAGATAAAATCAGCAAGGCGACGCTGAGCATGACCAGCCCCAGTGCACTAACCACCCGGGCCATTTTGCAATTTCTCATCTTGGGGAAGGCGTGAGTCAGTGAAACCCAAGAAATCGGTCCATTGAGTTGCAAACGGCTGCTTAGGGAAGGGGGGTGGTGGTGGTGGCGAGCGTGGGGGTGCGTGTGTTAGAGAGGTGTGTGTGTGTGTGTGGGTGTGTGGGGGGGGGGGGGGGGCGGGGGGGGGGGGGAATAGCGAAGGGGGGGGGGTGGGCAGATAGAGAGAATCCGAACCCCCTAGGAAAGGGAGAGCAGGGACAATGAAGAATTAAAAATAAAATGGAGGGCTGGAGCTGTGGTGTCGAAATGGCAGCTGGCTGCGTTCTACGTCTCCTCTCCGCTGCCTGTTCATTCTACACCGCGAGTTTCCAGTGGGGTTGCCATCCCTCTCCGCGGATGCAAGATAAATGTGATTGGAATAATGTTACAATTCGATCTAGGCACAGGATTTAATTAATGAACTCTAATCTCCCAAATAACCTTGGGGGGGGGGGGGGGGGTGGGGAGGGAAGGAAAAGGAGGGGGCTAAAGGAGAGGAATTAAGGGAAAAATTGCATCAGCCCACAGCATCGGGCTGCTCAGGACCAGGCTGGATAAAGCTAGAAGGATGAATGTGGGGAGACAGACACCCAAACTTAGTTTAATGGACCATTCATAACTTTATAAATAAATCGCAGAATAGAGAGATAAATAACAGGATTTGCTGCCTCCGAGGATAAACACCAGCTGTGCTCTTCCCATATATGTAGTGAGAATAGTATTAGCGAGGCATGCATTTAAAAGCTTCTATATCCACTAAGAGCAAATCACCCCTCAGTAACCCATGTTCTCACACCCTGAACAATCGCCAGTCATTATTCCCCCTCCTTCCAAAGTGTGTAACTAAAGACTATCCTGCCCCCACCATGGTGTGGGCTAGCCTCCACAATCCATATCTCCTTGTTCAAATAACTGATGGCCCGCTTCTCATTAACAGACAGGAGCATCCAGTATCCCTCCCACTTCAAGCAGTGGTAAAATAGAGAAGTTTTTCCTTCAGTTGAATGTGGGGACCTTAGTTTGTACTTTGTTTTATCCTCATCCCCCAAACCTAATTAAACCAGGTCTGGACATATTCAGTAGCTGAACAATACACGTTTGTTGATAGATTGAAGATTGACGATACCTACGTCTTCCTGAACCTGATGTATGACTTCATTCTTGGCTTCTCTAGTTTTGCTCTCATCCTCTTTTACTAAGTCCTTTATCTCAGGACCTCAGGGAGCAAACATATTTAAAATCACTTTTAACTGAGCAGTTGAGGGTTCAGAAAAAAAACACTTACACATTGCCTTTAACTCTTGAGATAATCCAACCCAACCCACTAAGCACTAGGCTTTTGGCATATCTTTGTCTGGCCTTGCCTTCTAATATTGGTCAATTAGCACTAATGTAACAGTGTTGGAGCTAAGAATTTGGCTGTAAAGGCCTTTTTCTCATAAAAAAATCCCCAGATATTCCAGAATATATTCAGAATTTCCATGACTCCTTGTTTGTTCTTCTCATAGGCACACATCACATTCCACCTACTGGTATTTTTATTTAGTTTTACTCCCTCAACTAGACTATAAGCTCCTTGAGGATTTCACCTCTGTTTCCCATAAGGCTTAGTGAACAGACTCTCATTAAATATTTTTCAAAATTCAAAGTGTTGAATAGAACATAAATGTGGTGACAAGATCATAGATTCTGAGCTGGAAGGACCCTTAGAGGTCCTGTATCCAATCCCTGCATTTTATAGATAAAGAAATTCAGTGATATTAAGTGACTTGACAAAGGTCACATGAATCTCTTTGTTTTCAGGAACAGAATAAGGATTCTTATCCCCTGTAGCCTCTGATATCAAGGCACAGGAAATGGGATAAGAACATCACAATACATTTTTTTTCTTTCTCTCTTGTTGCTTCTGATTCTTCCTCATTTTCCTAAATGACTCTCACATGGCATTTTAGTCCCACATAGCTTCCCTGGAGCAATGACTGAAGCACAAATTTAAATACAGATTTTTTTCTTCTGGAAAGGAAAGAGATATTGAGAGAAATTGTAAAATGTAAACATAAAACATAAAGAAAAAAAAACTGATGATAACAAGTTCACCTGAAATTGCATCCGCTATAAGAACAATTGTAGTGGGAAGAACTTTGGCCTAGAGTCAGGACACCTGTTTTCTACTTTGCTAACTTGAACTCACCAACTGTGTGACCCTGAACAATGTATTTCATGCCTCTCAGACTCAGTTTTCTCATCTAGGTGGACTAGATCCTTTCTAAAGTCCCTTCAAACTTTTAAATTTTGTAATTCTAAAAGCAACTCAATTTGTCATATATGCAATTTTACTTAGGTAGGGTGGTTTCCTTATAAAGGGCAATGAGGTTCAAAAAGTCCTGTTTAAAAAAATAGCAAAAATATTTAAAGTTTCTTTTTAATGTATTTCTTTAGTGCAAGTGTTATGATTTGGGCTATATTTTTAAATAAAGAATGCATTATCTTTTTGAAAGATTTGAGTGGAGGACTTTGTTTCACTTGGTGTCTTCTCCCCATAACACGTCATATTGGGTAGGTTACAGTAGATTGATTCTTTTATTCTAGGAGAACAGAAACTCTAGCAAGTCCTATCAAGCTAGAATGATTTTGACTAGAACCTGATTAGCAGAATATCAACCTGGTTGAGTTAGGAAAGTCCCAGGACCAGAACTATAGGTTAACAGAGTTCTGGGGGTTTTGTTTGTTTGCTAGTTATTAGCCACAGTAACTTAGGAAGTCTATATAGAGGGGTTTTGCAAAATGCATTGGTAGATTTAGTTGCACTGATGAAATCCTTTTGATGTGCTTTATTGTGTGGTTCTGTGTCAGCCATTTACATCTTATCTTTTTTATAATTACATTTTATTTCAATCAATGAAAATCTACCTTCTTTCCTTCCTGTCCACCCCAATTGAGGAAGAAAAAAAAATAAAATGTTTGTTTAGAATGTGTATAGATAAGAAAAAATTCCAGCATTGGCCATGTAAAAAAAGATGGCTGTCTCAATTAGTAAATACTCTCATTCCATAACCTCTCTACTAGGAGGTATGCAGCATGTTTTATCATGAATCCTCTGGAATCGTAGCTTCTCACTGCATCATTCAGAGTTTCCAAGTCTTTCAAAGTTGTCTTTAAAATATTGTTGTTAACTTTATATTATCTTTTGTTTCTGTTCCTTTCATTTGACTTTAGTTCATTTACAAATCTTCCCAGGTTTTTATGAATCTACGCCCTCCACCTTTAAAAAAAATAAGTTTTCTGTCACATTAATATGCCACAATTTGTTCATCTACTCCCCAATTGATGGACATTTAAATTTTCAACTCTTTATAACTGCAAAAAGAGCTACTATAATTTTATACATGTGAGTCCTTTCCTTCTTCTATCTCTTTGGGGTATAGACCTAGTAGTGGTATTGCTGGGTCAAAGGGTGTGCACCGTTTAGTGTCTTTTAGTTCCAAATTTCTTTCCAGAATTAGCCATTTTATCTTTTAAGAGATGCCTGCCAGTCTACCTCTTTTCATAAGGCACAATTCATACTGTGTGGTAAGAATGATGCTACATAAATGTGAGCTCTTAGTGATAGATTAGATCACTGATCCAATAAAAGGGATGGGACTAGTCTTGTGGTGGAGTTAACCAATTGTCTATTTGATTTCATTTGAGATATTAAATGACCTACTTTGGGATATATCTTGAGTTGGGATGTAATAACTGGAAGGAACCTGAAAGATCAAGCCCAATCCCCTTATTATACCAATGAAGAAAAAGTGATCCTGAATAGGGAAGCATCCTGATCACTCATAGTGAGTTGGTGGCAGAGGAAACCCATGCTTCTAACTCCTAGGTCAATGACAGTTCTCTTAACCATTTTCTGTCTATTCCAATACTCTTTTGGTGTTAAGTAATATTTTAGTTGTAATCCATTCTTTGTGAATCCATTTTGGCTGGTTTTATTGGCTAAGATGCTGAAATGGTTTCCCATTTCCTTTTCCAACTCACTTTCTAGATGAGGAAACTAAAGTAAACAGGGTTAAATGACTTGCCTAGGGTCACACAGCTAGTAAGTATCTGAGACCATATTTGAACCCACAAAGATGAGTTTTCCTAACTCCAGACCTTTCACTCCATCACCAAGCCACCTAACTGCCTCCAATAATCTATTAATATGCTTAATGTACTGCTATTAGTGTCACTTATTCAATTGATGAACACCTATTATGTTTGTAGTGTACCAAGTTCTATGAGGAATACTGACAGGTATAATACTTGGACTCTCAGAATCAGAGATTGTACACCTGGATGGTGCCTTACAAGTCAGATAGTTGAGCCTTCTTATTTTTGCAGTTGAGGAAATATGCCAAGATAGGTTAAATGACTTAACTAAAGTCATAAAACAAAGAAAATGAAAGTAAAAGGACTCAAAGACAAGTCTTTAGACTTCAGATCAACTCCTTTTTCGAGAATAGTATATTTTCCCCTCAAGGAACACACAGTCTCTTCAGAGAAACAAATATGCATAGATCGACAATTACACAAAGCAGTCTATAACAGGTGTCAGATGAGCAGTAGAGACAATAGAGTTATGGAAGCCAAGAAAAGGGAATAAAGACTTTAGTATGGAGTAGTCAAGAAGAGCTTCATGAAAGGGGTGATATTTACATAGGGCCTTGAAGAGTGAATTGAATTTCAATAGTTTGAAAGGATGCTGAGGGAATGGCAAAGGATCACAGAACATAGAGCTGGAAGGTGTCAGATGTCCTTCCATTTAGTCCAATTAACTTGTTTCATGATTAGGAAATTGTAGGTGAGATGGAAAAGTGATTTATCTAGATAGTAAGTAGCAGAGATCAGCTTTGGGCCCAGGTCTTCTGAGTCACAGTTCAACGTTCTCCCTACATTTTGTTGGAAAGGTATGTGAATGGTACTTTGGGGGGAACAGTGACTAGACCAGTATGAGCAGAACAGAGTTCATATAGGGGAACAATGGAAGACCAGGCAAGAAGACTGGGTTGGGCCTAGGTGGTGGAAGGCCTTGAATGACAGATTAAGCAGCTTGCAGTCAATAAGTAAATATGGGAAGTTCCTAAATAAAAAAGTTACAGGATAAAAGTGGTGTTTAATTGTGTTACATAAGGCATATCTTCATGATTTTTTTTTAAGCAATTGGGGTTAAGTAACTTGCTCAAGGTTACACAGCCAGTTATTTCTGGGTGTGGTGCTAAGTATCTGAGCCCGGATTTGATCCCAAGTCATCTTGACTCTGGGGCCAGTGTTCTTACTCACTGCACCACCTGGCCGCCCCTCATAATGCTCTTGTTAAAATAAAAATACATTATCTCAATTCTACAGACACATAAGTACCAATTGTGTGAAAGTCACTTTGTAAACACTATAGATATAGTCCCTGCCCTTGAGGAATTTATGTTCTCCTGAAGAGATAAAACAAGTATATACCCACACAAATTACATAAGGTAGGGAGTAAAGGGGAAGAAGAAATATTGACATGTTCTAGGAATATCTGAGAGAAAAAAATGCTAACAGCTGGAGGGATCAGGGAAGGCTACCTCGAGGTGACTTGGGGCCAGTCCCAGGGAAATGGTTTGGAAGAAGCCATTTTATTTAGTTGTGTTAACCTCTCAGGCTGACCCTGGGAATTTCTTATGTAGAAGGCATTTTTTTTTCTCTAAATATTTCAGGGTATTTTTTTCCTAAAAGCCAAGACATTACACATGGAGAAGCCACTAAAAATAATATTATGGTTTCAATTTAAACAATTCGTATGCCTTATTGTGTTTCTTTATTGAACTAAATATGAGTAAGAGAAATCACCTGGGCTATAGAACCAGCTATAGAAAATTTTTCTGAGCAAAATGTTTTGTAAACCTCAAAGCTCTATTTAATGTCAGTTGTTAGTGCTGTTCCATTATTGTAATTATTATAGTCTAAGTGGAGAGAAATTGAGATAGTTTAATGCTCATAGATTAACAGGGGTGTAAAGGAGGTAATGAACGATCTTCTTCTAAAAAGCAGTTGGGATCAGACTGGAACAGAAAGGGTCAAGTACTTGAAACAGTCTGTGGGCAACCTCAGGGGTGAAGGAGTTTTTCTGTTGGCATTACAGAAAGGAAATATTAAGTCAATTAGAATTTATAACAGTTTAATGACATGTTGTTTATCAGACAAAAGCACAAGCTAATTAATTGAATACTTTTCAAATGAAGAATTATATGTTTGTGGGAAAACTATAAGGAATCGTATCTTGGGTTAAGTCCTTACTCCTTACATTTATCTATGTTTACTAAAAGCCTGCCCTCTATGTCTGTTACTACACACACACACACACACACACACACACACACACACACACACACGCACGCACGCACTCACGCAAACATACACACCAGCATTTTCCTATCTAAAGCATATACATAATGTCTAGGGGGTAGTTAATTAATCTCCATTGGGATAAATCTCTAATCCAATTCTGCCTAGCCCTAATCTCTCTGCTAACCTCTGGTCTTGCATCTCTAACTGCCTATTGGACAATTGAAACTGTATGTCTCATAAATATCTCACACTCTACATGTCTAAGACTGAATTTATTATCTTTGCACCCAAACACTCCCCTCTTCCTAACTTCTCTATTGCTATTGAGGGTACCAACTTCTTACCAACCTTGCAGCCTATGTAACTATTCACTTTTTCATGCTTATCCAATCTGCTGCCAAGACCTATCATTTTTACCTTTGTAATGTCTCTTACACATACCCTTTTCTCTTCCCTGACACTGCTCCCAACCCTGGCACAGGCCCTCATCACTTCACAACTAGATTACTGCAATAGCTTGCCAGCTGGTCCTATGGCCACAAGTCATTCTATATTCCACTCAATTCTCCACTCAGCTGCCAAAGCAATCTTCCTGAAGCTTGGGTCTCTCCATGTCACCCTCCCTACTCAATAGACTCCAGTGGCTCACTGTTACCTCCAGGATGAAATAGAAAATCCTCTATTTGGCATTCGAAATATTTCATCTGCATATTTCCAGTTTCCTTACACCTTAGAGCCTGCTAAATATTCTTTTATCTAGTAACACTGGCCTCCTTGCTATTCTTCAAGCATGAGTGTCTGTTTCCAACCCTGTGTACTTTGTCTGGTTGCCTCCTATGCCTGAAATATTTTCCTTCTTCATGTCCAACACCTGGCTTCCCTGTTCCTCCACATCAGCTAAAATCTCACCTTCTTCAGACAACGTTCTCTAAGTTCCCTTAGTTCTGGAGTCATGTTGATGATTTCCAATTTATCCCATAAATGTTTTGTTTGTACATAATTGTTTGCATGTTATCTTTTATTAGACTGTGAGCTTCTTCCGAGCAGGGACATTTTTGCCCTTCCTTATATTCTCAGTGCTTAGCACAGAACCTCGCACAGAGTGGGTGCTTCCTAAATAGTTATTGACTGACTGGCTGACTGATTCAAGACAACATAAGCATGTTATTTTTATTATCCTCATCATCTCATTCTGTTAATCTTTTTGATGGGATTTAGATAAAAATGGTCATAAAGTCAGTGTCCTGGTTTTGATGTTCTGTGGCCTAGTGTGCAGCTGGAGAAAAATCACTGCTTTTTTTGGGCAATTGACTAGAAGTGTTGGGATGTTCATTTTCTCTATGGTCACAGAAAGCTTCTTGGCAACTCCAGGAGTAGACAGAACAATAGGAATGATGTAGATGGCAGCCTGTTCACATGTAGTTTTAACTTCTTCTACCAAGTTTTGTTACATTGAAAGCTTTTTATTCCATGAAATTTGGATATTGCATATTTAGCATGGTGACATCTTTAAAAAATATTGTTAAATTTGCCTGGGGTGTGCTTGCGGGAAATAGTTCATTCAGAGTGATATCCAAGTTTGAATCTACCTTTGTTGTTGGACTTTGGAGTATATTTTGGACCTTGTATTTGTCTTATAGCTAATAATTACAGCCTCCTGAGAGTCTTCCTAGGTATGCAGTATTTTTGCAACCTTCAGTGATACATTGCACAGTCCCTACCATTCCTTTGCATGATTTGCATTGATCAATAAATCCATATGGCTTAATGATAACCTTTCTGTAATTTCTGTTCTCAAAGACCTGATTCTGAGTCTTTACCATAAACTCCTATGTTTCTGAAAATATATCCGTATAACTCAGCCATTTGTTCCACAAAACCTCTCAAATATGCCCCCTCTTCTCTACTCATACAGCCACTATGGTTGAAGCTCTCATAACATATGTCTTGGAATACTACAACTTCTTCATCTCTCTGCCTCAACCCTCACTGCACTTCAATCTATCCTCCATACAGCTACTAAGGTGCAGGTCTGATCATATCATTCCCTCTCCCATTCTTCAAACTCCAGGCTCATTATTGCCTCTGGAATCACATGTGAACGTCTTTATTTGGCATTTAACCATTCAGCACCCAGTTCATTTATACATTTCTATTCTTCATACATATATATATACACACATAAATATGTATATATGTTTATATACATAGATACATATACATATGTATATATACACATTATCACTTAGTTTCAAATTAAGCCTCTGTTAAAGAAACAGAAGGTATGAACCCCTGTCACTGATGTAACAGGAAGGGGCTGAACAGGGAGAATCTAACACCAGGTATAAGGAAGAGCACAAGCTGGTGAGTCAGAATTTCCTGGGGTAAGCATCGTGGAGGCAGCGCAGCTGCTGCTGGAGACAGAGAGAAAGAGAGAGAGAGAATTTCTCTCCGTGAGCATCTGGAGGCTGGGCTGCCGAGGACTGAGGAAGCATGACTGTGGGGCCAGTATTTTGTACAAATGTTGTTGTGGCTTTATTAATGTTATGAATGTTCTTTGTTTTCCCAGGAACAGAGACTGTGAAGGATTTGAGATTGACTGGATGCTGTGAGCTCTAGTGTGGAGCAGGAACTGCATGGAGAGCTGGACAAGGACCTAGGAGCTGTCTGCCTTTGAACCCAGGTGACAGTTTGGTGGATTCAGGTAGAAGATACCTGCCTGGAGTCAAGATGAAAAGACCTCTCCGTGGATACTGAGTAGTGACTGATGAAATTGTAATTTAATTGCATCCCATGGGTGGAGGACTTTGACTTCTGTACTTTGTGATCAAACTGAGGACTTAAGACTTTGTGATTGATTAAATGAATATACTATACAGAGGTGAAGTGCTTTGACTTTTGTGCTTTGTGTCCCTTAAGGAGGCAAGCCTCCTTAAGACTGATTGATTGTTTGAGTTACTAAATGATTGTACTTTGTTGAAAACTACGTGACCACTTTGGTGAAAAGTATATGGCCATTTTAGTGATAAGTTGTTGAGTTGTAACATGGTGAATGCTGTACCTTGATTTGCTGTGAATGTTTTGCTCTGATTTGTTATTGAATAAGTAGAGAGTTCACTATACTGTATAATCAGAATTTTTTTTTTTGCATTTTGGAGGGCAATTGGGGTTAAGTGACTTGCCCAAAGTCACATGGCTTATTAGCCATGTATGCCAAGTGTCTGAGGTCAGATTTGAATTCAGGTCCTCCTGACTCCAGGGTTGGTGCTCTATTCATTGTGCCACCTAGCTGCCCCTATAATCAGAATCTTAAATGCTGTTCACAGCAGCAGTCCTCTGGAAAGCTGCTTGTGCTTGGCTTTACACTCTGGTGTAAGGGCTTGCCAACACATTTTTCAGGGCTGCTCACCCATTTTTGGTGTCCATTAGTTCTCATCTGTGGTTCCAAAAGGTTGTAGCACATGTACCAGCCACACCCAAGTTAACTCCAAACCCCAGTAAAAAGTCTCTGCAAATGCACTAAACTAAATTGAGGATAATAAACAGGCCTTAAACCCATTGGATGTCTACCCCAAGCATGTGAAGACTTCCCTCTGTGGAATGGGTGGATGAGAATGATTTATTCCAATGATCATGAAGGCAGCTGAAGCAGAAACTGTGGAGCCCATAGAGCTTGATTAGACATCAAAGATGCCAAGATCATCAACTACATTCTGGGCCATCACCAGTTGTCCTGACTTTTGTCTTGCCACTGGACTTGGATGATTCTGGAAGAGTGAAGCTGACAATTTTGTGCAACTCTGCCTCACTTAAATTCACTTCACAAGCAAGTCAAGATATCACCTCATGATGTCATTGGTCTTCTTTGAAAGCAAAGGATAGACAATAATGATGATGAAAACAACCACAACAAACTCCTGGAAAGCAGGCACTGTTTACTTTTGGCCTTGGATCTCCAGTGCTTAGCACTGCTATGGACACAGTAAATACTTGCTAAATGCTTGTAGGATACTCTCTCTCCTTTAATTTTTGTTTCTCAGCACTCTGTAGTTTACCTTATTTTATTGCTTGTATTGCACCCACTTCTTCTGTCCTTTTAATTTTTTTTTACCTTTGCTTTCAATTACTGATTGTCAGAAATCTCTAATATGTTCTTTTTGTTGTCTCCAGTTGGGAAACTGATGGCCAGGTTTCCTACTACATATACTCACTGGATATTGCTATAATTTCCCAATGTTTTATGCAGAAATTCCATCGTTTTCTCTTTCCTAAGTTATGGTTTAAATTAATGCCTTTTCTTAAAGGTGACCCTAGCAATCTCCACCTTTTCTTCAATGGTTGTGCTTGTGGGAAATAGTTCTTTTGGAGTCATGCCCTAGTTCAGGTTTATCTTTGTAGTTGGACTTTTCAGGATATTTTGTTATCCGGTGATAGTCTTCAGCATATGCTGTGGTGTGTAGGTTCAGAACTTTTATATTCTCTCTCAAATATTGTGGAAGAATGCATTCATTCAAGATAGCTATAGCACATAACCAGCTTTTCTGAATTATGCTATTTTGGCATGGCTGGTCTATTAACGACAAATGCTCAAAAAGGGATTTTTGGAATTCCATTCTAAGTATGCCCAACTCCTTTTCAAGATCAGTTCAGATATTGGCATTATTTTTGCCATTTGTTTCATGATTAAACAGGATTTCTGGAGTTTAAATGGAGATTTTCAATGTCTTTAAGACCTTCAGTTTGTCTTCTCTTTAGAGTTAAGGAACTCATCAGTTTCTGCTTTCATTTCATCTTGGGCTAAGAATTAAGTTATATCTTATGATTGCCCTGCATTGATCTGAAATACATCATTTCATTACTTGGAGTGGAGGACATCAATGACAAAAAGCAGTATGAAGCCCTTGCCTATAACAGGTAAGATGTGTGAGCAATCTTGTTATGATGTGTACTGGGCACATAATAGAAGCTTCACATCTGCAGTAATTTTCGCTCATTCTTGGGGTTTCCCCTCTTTATCCAGCAGTGTCATCTTCACTGAAACATTTTAAACACAGAACTGATGATAAAGCATGCCATCCATTACAGAGAGAGAGGTAATAGATTTAGGATGTGGACTAAGACACACATATGTGTATATAGACATATAGGTGCATATACATGTATATACACAAAGCCATTGAGAGGATTTATTTTGCTTTGCTATGTGTATTTATTAAAAGAAATTTGCTTTTTTTCTTTCTTTCCCTCCACCCTCCCTTGCCAATGCGACTGGGGTGAGAGGGAGAGAAAACAGATTTTTGTTAACTTTAAAAAAAATAGAGAGGGAGAGATGTGTTTCAGATGTGAAATGTGGCATGAACTTCCAGGCAAGATAACTGTATTATACGTTTTATTTAGTTGCTTTACTTTGTTAAAAGACATTCAAGAAGCAGGAGTAATCTGTAGAAGTATGTTATGTAAAAATCAAATGCATCAATAAAACTTAAAATGGAAAAAATTAAGCCGGTGACAAGTTGGTACTTTGGATTTATCACAATGTATCTTGCAATTAACACAATTATGGCACCAGCACAAGGAGCACCATTCATTCTGCTGTCCTCCATGTCGAATTGAACACCCAAATAGGGTTATTCAACAATCCTACATCATCCCATCTATTCCTTAGATTCACAGAAGCAATTAAATCATACTGGCCAGAGTCTTAAGATGGTATGTCCAGTGCTCAATTGGCTGGAATTTTAGGCTACCTGCTAGGTTTTCACATAGTTGTCCCAGAATACAAAGGGTACTGGTTGTATAGGCAGCCAGGAGGCACAGTGGTTAGGATACTGGACTTGGAGTCAGGGAAGACCTGAATTTGAATCTTGTCTCCGATATTTACCAGCTCTGAGACCATGTGCAACTCATTTAACCTCTCTCAGCTTCTTTTTCCTCATCTGCAAAATGAGGATAATAATAGCCCCTACCTCACAGAGTTTTTGCGAGTCACATGAGGTAATGTATATGTGTTTGCAAACCTTAAAGCACTCTATAAATGCTGGATATTATTGTTGTTATTACATTGCTGTGGCTGGCATTCATTTATTTTCCATTTACTTCACTTGCCTCCCCACCATAGGGATATTAGAATTAGCTTTCAGGGAAGGGTTTACTACTACTACTACTACTACTACTACTACTACTACTACTACTACTACTACTACTACTACTTACTACTAGTGCTGCTGCTGCTACCACCACCACATTATATAGATAGTCAAATATCTATATCAAATAAAGACAGAATTTGCTTTTGACCAACTTGGGAGGTAAAATTATGAATCCAGCCTACTTCTGACTGAGATCTTGTTCCTTGAATCTACAAAAGGTTTGTATTCATTTTCTAATTCCAATACATTTTTTCCTCATCTGGCTATGGAAGTAGTATGCAAAAGAGGAGGACTTTAGTAAAGGGCAAGAACATTATGGTGCTAAAAATATCATAGCATAAGATTGTAGGAATGAAGTATTTGAAATTTTCACTTTCAGTTCCTAGAAATTTCTGATAATTCTTGTAGTATGACACACAAACATCCTATAACAGTGGTTTTCAAAGTGTGGTTCATAGATTCCTGGGAGTCCGTAAGACCTTTCTAAAGGGTCCTTTAGATCAAAACTATTTTCCTATTAGTATTAAGATGTTATTTGCCTATTAAAATACTCTTTTCCTTTCCAACTAGATATCTGTGTGTTTGGATTTTCTCCATATATTTCAACCAAAATATCATATTAGGACAATTTGAATGCAAAAGTCAATATGAGAATCCAGATGTCTTCTAATATGACAGACATTAAAGAAGTTAACAAAAATATGTAAAACAATGCCTCTCTTCTCACTAAATATTTTTGTCTTACCGTGTTTCCCCGATAATAAGACACTGTCTTATTATTTGTTTGGACAGAAAAACACCAGAGGGCTTATTTTCAGGGGAGGGCTTATTTTAATGAACATTGACAGCAATTTTAATAAACAGGTAAATGTGAACAAAAAAATGTACCTTTATTCAATAACGAATTCAATAAAGAACAGGATGATGCGCTCACTGCTGCAGCTCTGATTGGATGCAGCTCGGAGCGCGGCATGCATTTCACGGGGGGGGGGGGGATCACCTTCACTACAGTAGCAATCTCAATAGGGCTTATTTTAGAGGAATCTTACACAGTAAGGGGAGGGCTTATTTTCGGGATAGGTCTTATTATCGGGGAAACACGGTAGAAAATATAGTCATTTTTCATAAACTATGTGACTTATATTAACATTTAGTAGTTGGCATTTTAATAATATAATTGGTATTTTAATGAATTAATATATACAAATTTGTCAGTTTTACTTTTGAATATTGTAAATATCTATAGATATCCAGGAGTATGGTGAAGCCAACTGGAAACAGTTTTGGAGAGCTGATTGATATATTTTTAATGTGAGAATTTTCACCTTAGAAATTGAAAAATGCTGCAAATCAGGGCTTGACATTGTTCTGTTGATTGTCTAGACTTAAGAAAGTGATGGAGAAAATATAAACAATGTAGATCCTACTTAAAAGTGTGTCATGCATACTTTTTTTCGAGAGCTGGTTATAAAATACGTATCAGAGCGCTGTTAGTTATAGGCCATATAAACAAAAGCTCTTTGGGGTCTTCAGTAATTTTTAAGAGTGTAAGGATGTCCTGAGGCCATAATGCTTTAGAACTGAACAATGCAGATTACAGTCCCTCCATGACAGACAATTCTATATAATCCTTATCCATGTTATCTCATAACTTCTCCACAGAAGATCCACTCACGATTTTGAAGGAACAGAAATCAAGAGTTGAAAGTAAGTTCAGAAGTCATTTAGTTTAACTCTCTCATTTTACAGATGAGGAAACTGAGGTTTCGGGAGTTTAAGTGACTTGTCCAAGGTTGCACAGGAACTATGAGGTGTGATTTGAACACAAGGCTTCTGCCTTCAAATACAGTTCTCTTTCCATTACACTATTCTACCTTTTTCTTGACTTCTTCTCACAAGGCAGATACCAGTGGGACACTTCAAGCAACCTGTCTCTTCCCTTGCCCCATGAGTAGCTTATCTTCTCTTCCCATCAAACATTTCCCCGGCGATTTAAACGACTGCTCTTATTTGAAGTCTCTCATTGGCTCTCTGTTGTAGTCACGATGCGCTTCTTCATTTCCCTCCGTGAAATATTCACTTTTGATTTTTCATGGACTGTCGTGCCCCATATGTGGCAACCATGCAACAACACACAGAACATTGATATTTAAAAGATGAGCCTGTGTTTTCAGAAGAAGCTTGCCAAAATGCGAAGCCAACCCAGTTCACTCTCTTCCACTAGTCCTTGTCATATAGCCTTGAAAATGGTTACACTGGTTGGTGGGGAAGTCTCAAGTGCATGTTTCCAATGCTTTTGCAACACAGTAACACTCAATTTTCCAAAAATACTTTAAAATCCATCATACTCTTTACAGTTTCTGCTTTTTTATTCTTTTTGAAATTAGTGTAATTACATGACATGTCACAAAATCAGCTGGTGGTCTTGATATAAACTAGTATAAAATATTACATTTATTTTAAATTCTTGCCAATATTTGAACAGCATATAGATTTATTTTAAAATTTTTATTAATATCTTTGTTTTTTTAAACCACTTTAGTTTGCAAATATATCTCTCCTTCCTCTCTTGCCCATTGAGCCATCCTTTGTAATCAAAGAATTATTAAAAAAAAAAAAAGATCACATCAACACAATTAGCCAACAGAGCAATTGAGTCTGATGGTATGTATAGACAATGTTGCACACCCCTTGTCCCTCACATAGCGTATCTTCTTTTTTCTTCTTTGAGACAAGGTTGATCAGTATAAAACTTTCTTTATTCACATAGACAAGGCATTAGCATAAGGGATCACACATTAAAGATGCCTATAATGAAGACTATTCACTATGCTGACCCTAACTTTAAACTTTCTCACCACTAGTAGACTTGATACCAGAAATCATTAATCAAATCAAGATTTCCTGGACCCCAGATGATGCTTTTGGGAATATTGCTGAATTGCATGATTAAGCAGAGGGATGTATGTGTTTATTAAAAATTTACTGACCACAGTCTTTTAAAGTTCTGATCTATTTCACTTTCCCTAAGCTAATCTCATTTGCTTTGCAGATAAAAAAGTTATTCAAGGTTGAGTTTGCCTATGTGCCTACTGCAGTTGTAGCTGTATCTAACCTACATAAAAATGATAGGTTAGTATCCATCAATGAACAACAGCTTGAACAATAGTTTGAACAACAGACCAGGTCTGTGTGGACACTCCTGTTTCAAAAAAATCCCAAACATTTATTAAGTGTTTAGTGGGTGCAGAGCCTAGTTCTGTGTTCTAGGAATGTGCATATTTCAGTAATTTCTGTCCTTACAGTTTAGTAAAAGGATACCTAAATAAAAATGTTTTTTGAATCAGCATTATATATTACATGCCCAACCAAAATAAAGTTATTTAAATTCAGTAATGAATGCTAACAGAACATATGCATTTGTTGTATAAAAAGAGTGAGCTCTGGCTCATCTCAATCAATCAACATTTTTTTAAGTGACTACTATGTGCCAGGTACTGAACTAAGTTCTCGGGATACAAAAAAGACAAAACCAGTCCCTGCCCCCAAGGAGCTTACATTCTAATGGGTGAGGCTACATGCAAACGAATGTATAAAAAGCAAACTACATATGGGAAAAATGGGAAACAATTAAAAGAAGGCAGTCACTGTAATTAGGAGGGGTTAGGAAAGACTTCCTATAGATGATGGGATTTTAATTGGGACTTAATAGAAACTAGGGAAGTTGATAGTTGATGTGGAGGAGGGAGATGTTCCAGGCCTTGGGGACAATTAGAAAAAATGCCGAAAGATGGAGAGAAAGTGGAGGCATCTATTAAAGATACCCTTTTTGAGGAGTTTAGCCAAAAAGGTCAGAAGAAATATCAAAATATAATGAGTGGGGATGGAAGAATCAAGTCAGGTTTTTTTTTCAGGAAGAGGAAGACATGGGGCATGTTTGTAGGAAGTAGGAAATGAGACAGTAGAGAGGGAACAATTGAAAATAAGTGAAAGAATGGGAATAACCGAGGGGTCAATCTTTTGGGAGAGATAGGATGGAATAGGATCACTGCTGTCCTTGGTAAGGAGGAAGTCCACTTCATCATGGGAAACATATGGGAAAGAAGAGAAAGTCACAGGAGGTACCTGAGTAATAGGAGGTGAGGAAGAGGGTGTTTATGGTCAATGGCCTCAATATTTTCTGTAAAATATCAGGCAGGTTTCTCAGCTGAGAGTGTGGGGGTAGTAGGAGCCATAAAAGATTTAAGGAAGGATGAAAATATTTGTAAGAGCTGCTGTGGATAATAGGATAGTGAATTGATAAAGAAGGTATAGTAAGATTGCCTAGAAATAGTGAGGACCCAGTTGAGATTATGTAACATAAATTTGTAGTGGATTCAGTTGGGATGGTTGCATTATTTTCTCCACTTTCATTCAGAAGTGCTTGTGTAAGCATGAAGACAAAAAATGGCGGGAGTGATCTAAGGCTGAGGATTGGATGGGCATATTCAATAATATGAAAAGGAGCTAGGGATTCAAGAAAGGAGGACAGTGTAGAGTTGAATAGTTTTACCAAGGACAGAAGAGAGTGGTTAGTGCAGGGGAGACGACCTGGGAGAAAATTGAGGGGAGTAATCAAGGGATTGGAGGTCATGGTGTGTGGGTTATGTGGGTTAAATAGGGTTATGTAAGGGAAAGGAAAGAGAGAGAGAGAGAGAGAGAGAGAGAGAGAGAGAGAGAG
>NW_027185664.1:6490162-6501992 GCF_028583685.1 Petaurus breviceps papuanus
GAGAGAGAGAGAGAGAGAGAGAGAGAGAGAGAGAGAGACTGAGAGGAAAAGCCAAATAGATTGTGGTTGGATAAAGGGATTTCAGGATTCTTGAACATAGAGATGGTCCATTTGTGCATTTGTGAATAATGGCAAAATCAAGGATATAACCATCTTTGTGTGTGACTGAGGTTGAGTGGAAGAGTCACTTATAAGAAAGGAGTAGATTGAGAAACTGAGTGGTTAGGGTATTTGGGAGAGAATCAATATGTTGTTGAAGTCCCTAGGGTGAGGGCAGGAATTGGGGAAGAGAGAAATATCATAAACCAAGTATCAAACTTATTGAAGGGGAGTGACCTCAAGACCTGTAGACACCCGGTACCAGGATTTCAATTGGATGATGGATATGAATAGCGTGAACCTCAAAGGAAGAGAGTTCACCAAATGTTGGAGTAAGGGGAGGAACCTGGAAGTGGAAATGGGGAGGAAGGAGCATTCCAACTTCCCCCACCTTGACCAGTGACCAGGGGAATGAGTGAAAGTGCAGTCAGTACTGGAAAAGGTAGCCAGGGAGGCTGTGTAATTGAAGTTAAGTTTCAGTAAGTAGGTTTCAGTAAGAATTAGGAGATGGAAAAAGTGGGAGAGGACAATTTAAGATGAAGGGAAATCTGATGTCTGTGGAACAGGCCTTCCAGAAAGTACAGTGAAAGAGATGGGTGAAGTTAGGTTAAGACTTTGGGATGGGAGGGTTGAGGAGAATGAAAATGAGGAATCAAGTGGTAAGAGGCATGGAATGGAGTTTGGATGATGGTTTACAGGAGCTCAAAGTCGCTAGGATATGAATAACATGACTATATATGAGAATGTCCACCATTGAGTGGAACTTAACACTTCTACCATTAAAGGACAGGCATAGCAGGAGATGAGACATCTGAAGTCCAGAGGAGGATTGCTTTTCTTTGGACTGAAGGTTCTCCTCATCCCATTTGGAAGATTGAGCTGGCAGCAGGAAGTGAAAGATGCCTCGTGCTGATAAAATGGAAGTGGTTGCTTTGAGGCATATGTAAGATGGCAGGATTTGGTCCCTAGAAGCCTTTACTCAAAGAACATTCTGTGCCCAGTGAGAGATGGAAGTTTCACAGTCTTTAAAGAAAAGAAACTAACATTTATATAACACTTTAAATTTACAAAGCTGTGTGTGTGTGTGTGTGTGTGTGTGAGTAAAACTTCATTTGATTCTCACAACAATCCTGTAGATGCTATTATTTTACATATCCATTTTACAAATGAAGAAAGTGAGGCTGCTAGAAGTTATGTTACACAACTAATAAATGCCTGAGAAAGGATTCAAACTCAAATCTTCCTGACTCTAAGTCCCACATTCTGGCTACTAATCTTACTAATCTTATTTATTTAACTGTATGAGACTTTGACAATTGAATTCAAGACATCAAAAGAGTATCTAAAAACACTGACAATTAAATTTGGGGACCAAAAAAGTAAACAAAAGCACAATTCATAATTTTTACAGCTTTGAAATACAATTCCCAATGAAGACAGCAACTATCACTTAAATAAGCCATTAGACAGAGAATAGAAATTTCAAAATGAACACACTAATTTATTGATCACTGATGGTCATCAGTCACACCTTCTATCAGTCTATGCCACCTTGACGCTGGGGACTAGGGTTGAGTAAGGAGTTTGCTCAGATAGAACATTGCAGCACTCAGCAAAAAACTGCCCATCAGGGCAAGAAAAGTTCCCAGATATATACCAAGACTCCACTAAACCCTTGTGGGTGGAGAATCAATTGGATTTTGCCCTGAATCAGACCACTCTGGGAGCATTGAAAGCTTGCAGGTTCCCAGCTAATTCCTAAGACCCTAGTATAACCCAAGAAAGCAGCAACAAGGTGTAATAGTAATGGAATTTAAAGATCCCCCTGTATTGGCTTGGTTTCTGGATCGATTGTGTTAAAACCCAGAGCTTGTGAATCCCACTTGTGGGATAGACTTGTTGATGTGAAAAGAGAGGGCTGAACTGGGAGGATCTGATGACATAAATTTATAGAGACACAAGCAAAGAGAGAGGCAGAAGAACTTTTCGGGAGCAGAATCTTGAAGGCAGAGAGAGATGGAGAGGATTGCTGAGGGCCAGTTTGAATTGCCCAGGACTTTTGAGAGCTGCCACCCAGAGCTTCCAAGGACTGAGGAGACATGGCTGTTATGCTGGTACTTTGTCTGTTTTGATGTTGTTTTGCCAGATTTGTTTACGGGTGAAAGACAGTGCTGTTGTTGCAGAGGTCCTGGAACCTGGCTGGAACCTGGGTGTTGGTTCAGAAGCCCTAAAGAAGGATTTTCTTGTTGTATGTTTAATGAAATCCTGGAAGAGGGTTTTGCTAATGTTTTCAGGGGTCTTGGGACTGTTCTGCAGACAGAGAATGAATTAATGAAGACACTGGCAATGTATCTTTTGGCCTTGCTAAGCTTTGTCTCCCCAGGAACAAAGATTGCTGAGAACTTGCCTCGGGTCAAGGTGAAGAAAAGACCTCTCTTTGGGTATTAAATGCTGTGCTTAAGCTTGTTATAACTCTGAGGTAGATTCAGTTGTGATCCAAGGGTGGGGAACTTTTGACTTTTTTGTGCTCTGTGATTGAACAAATGAGTGTACTTTACTAATGATTGGAAACTACTCTCCATTTGAGAAGAGGGGCTTTGTGATTGACTAAATGAATGTACTGCTTAGGGGTGGAGTAATATTTAGAAGAGGCACTTTGTGATTGATTAAATGAATGTAATGTCCAGGAGTGGAGTAGTACTTGATTGAATTACACTTGGTGAATGCTGTATTTTGAATTATGCTATATTTCTATTTTATCTGTTCTTAATTTGTCACTGAATAAAATGGAGAGCAGCTATGCTGGTATTTTGAACCTTGGGAAGTTGCCTTTGCTTGGATTACACAAGGTCAGCCTGGAACTTCCTTCCAGAAGTACTGTAGAGCCCAGACCTAATATCAAGTCCAAAGTCAGGAAGTAGGTTGGAATAAGGAAACAAACAAACGAACAAAAAGAATGCCACCATAAAGAACTATTATGGTGTCAAGGAAACTTAACACATAGACTCAGAAGAGAATGACTCCAAAACATCTATAAGAAAGTCTTAGAGAAAAACTCAGCTAGGGCAAAAATTCAACTAGTATTTCTGGAAGAGATGAAACAATAGTTCAAAATGAGTTAGCACTTTTTTAAATAAATGAAGTGAGAGTAATCAAGGGAAAAAACAAAATGAAAACACCCAGGAAGATTATTGTCCAAATCTAGTTTCCAGGCCAAAGAAAAAATACTGCAAGCAGCCTGAAAGAAAGAATTCAAATACCAAATAGCTACAGTCAAAATCACACATGGTTTTTAGCAGCCACTACTATAAAGAAGTTGAGAACTTGGAATACAATATTCCAAAGAGGAAAGATGTGGTCTTGCAGCCAATGAATAACTTACCCAGCAAACCTGAAGATAATACTGAGGGGGGGGGCAGGGAGGGGATGAAATGGGACTTGATTGAAAAAGAGGATTTCTAAACTTTCCTGATGAAAAGACCAGGGAGCTGTGTAGAAACTCTGAAGTTTAAATGCAAAAATGAAGAAAAACATTAAAAGACAACAATAGAACTCAAATTCATATGAGTTAAAGGGTCACAAAACCTTACACTTAAAGGCTCTCTTTGGACACTTTTCTTAGTTAAGCAACAAATGTTTATTGAACATCTACTACATACTAGACACTGTTCTAGGTGCTTCAGTCAAGACTGAAATCGTCTCTGTCCTCATGCAGTGCTGTAGCATCAGGAGGCAGTACAAGTATTATTTTCCTTTTACAAAGAAGACAATTGAGTAATTTTGAAGCTATGGTATGATTTATTAGTCTCATACATTTATCTACTCTTTCCCAGTTCTGGAATTGCCATGGAGAGATACTCATTCCAAGTCAACTGCAATCTTAGCCAAAGCTAGGAAGAAGCATAAATGTGAGGCCCATTTTTTAAATGGGGAAAAGGGAGATGAAGAGAATTTGTATGACCAAAGTAGCTTTGAGAATCAGAGAATTATAGTCTGCTCAACTCTCCCATGTAGTTCCAACGCTTTCAACAACTTACTCCCGAGAACTGGGTTGGGAAAATTCCTTTTCTTTATCATCCTCTTGAACTATTAGTGATTCTCAGTTTGATCAAAGTTTACATGAGATCCAAGTGGAAAAATTGTTCAATGGGGATGGAAACCTCTGTTGTGGTTGGCAGTTTGCCAAATGGCTCTCTCAGTATGGTACTATCACCATAAATGAGGAGTATGTGTTCCAAAGATACACTTTATTGTCAGAAACTTAGTCACTAAGGATAGAAATAATTTACAAGTCATTGAAATTTGTTCTAGTATGTCAGAAAGAGATTATACTACACAAAGTTAAATACCAACTAAAATACAAATGTGACTGATACAAAGTTAACTTTGACACCAATAACTCCCTCTATGTTTCATTAGGGTTAAAATAATTTGTTAACTAAATGGCAATACTAGCTCATGGCATTATCCTCCTAACCACTATAAGTTGCTCCTGTCTCTTGTTCAATAACTCATAATAGGATGAAATCTATAATAATGTGCCAATGGCCAACCACACCGATTCCCGTATTTGTTTTTACAGTGATATAACTCATTATTTCTCTGGGGCCCCAAGGGAGAAATCATCTGATTGAAGTAGAGTAGGGCAATGTCAGGTTGGTTGGTCATCTCCACTGTTGCCTTATCTCCAGGCAAGGGAAACTATGTCCCAGGAGAGGGAAAGGAAGAAGAGGAAGGAAGTGAATAGAATTTGAGCAAAGGTTCTTAATTTAAGGTCCTTGAAATTATTTATTAAAATGTTTTGATAATTGTGCTTCAATATAATTGGTTTCCTTTATAATCCTATGTATTTTATTTAATATATTTTAAAAGAAAGGGTCCAGGCTTCATCATACTGCTGAAGCAGCCTATTATACTACACACAAAAAGAAACAAAAAAAGCAAAACAAACTTCTAATTAGGAGGGAGAAGGAAAACATAAGAGGAAGAAGAAAAGAAGACAGAGATAGAGTTTGCATATCACCAGCCCACTCAATTTTAGTAAAGATGTTCTCATAATTCTTGAGTATTGTCCCTGTTTAAAATACAAAGTCATCAGCACCTACCTTATGGACATACAAAACAAAAATACTCTTCATACTCCTTCTACACCCAGATTCCTGGACTCTATAAACTTTGTTTTGGAAAAAAATGCAAAACAAAACACTCAACAAGAAAATGTACCCAAAAATACACAGTTGACTTCATTATAAAGGAATTTTCATGCCCAGAGGATTAATCAGCAACTGGCTAGAAACCTGCAAGCTTTCAGTGCTTCCAGAGTGGTCTGATTCAGGGCAAAATCCAATTGATTCTCCACCCAGAAGGGTTTAGTGGAGCCCTGGTATGTATCTGGGAACTCCTCTTGCCCTTCTGGGCAGTTTCTTGCTGGGTACTGTAATGTTCTATCTGAGCAAGCTCCTTACCCAACCCTAGTCCCCAGTGTCTTCAGACCTCCCTATAATAAACTAGGCTTGAAAAATGACCCATCCCAATCTTTTCTGGATTTCCTCATTGGGATTCAGTCTAGTGCATTTTCTAGATCATTTTTAGAAGAGTTTTGTCATTTTCACTTTCTATCATTTTAGCCAATCTGATAGGTGTTAAATGATATCTCAAAGTAGTTTTTGTTTGTATTTCTCTAATGAATAATTATTTTGAACATTTTTTTTTGCTCAGTGACTTTTGATTTCTTCTTTAGTCTAGCATTCAAGGCCCTCAACAACCTGGTCCCAACCTTGTAAGAGAAGGGAGTCTCTTCTGTTAATGTTTAGATGACACATGCCAGGTTGAATTCTGATTTTAAAAATTATGTATTCTATTCTTCCTCTGTTGCTTTAACATGGTGTGGATATAACCCTAGTTGGAAACTTTTTGGGGTCCTACCAAGCTAAAATGTTAAAAAAAAATGTGAGCCCAATGATGGACTGTATGTCTGAGAATCAGCTTATTTAAGTCATAGAGAAATGATGATGATGGCAATGGTGTTGATGATGACTGCCATATAATTCTCAAAGACCATTTGCTGAGTCAAGGTTGTAATCTTTTCCAGTGGTGTGAATAACCACACATAAAATCATATCTTTGAAATGTTAAAGTGATTGAGGTGATGAATTCATTGTCAAATACTTGAGTGTATTCTCATGCCAGTCTGAGTACTGAGTTCCTGAACAGAAGCTTTGTTTTGCCTCTAGCAGCTTTGTTCACATTGTTATCCCCACCTTCAATGTCCTGCTAACCTCTGTGAATTTTCAGCCTCCTTCAACATCAAGGTCCCATTTCTGTAGCCTTCACTGATCATCTCAGTTCAGTGATCTCCTATGAACAACAACAATTGTCTGTGCCACTCTGTGGCATAATGGATATAAGGCTAGTCTCAAAATCACAAAGACCTCAGTTCAAGACACTGGCTGTGTGACCCTGAGCAAGTCCCTTAACCTCTCTAAGTGGCTCTGAAAGAACAGTTGAAGAGAAGGTGCTAAGCTGTAGGGGTACCCCAAAACATATACATGCACATTTCACTGAATGCACTTAAATCCCCAACCTTATCCTACTACCTGTTTTGATGATAAAAATTTGATTGTCCTTTTTAAGGAATTCAGATTCACTGAAAATTCTCATATCCCTGAGCTATTCAGGATTGTGCCAAAATGCCTGATTCCTTAGGTTGTCTTATATATTAGGTTATGTATAATTTATCTTGGCTAATTAAGAAACTCATTATCCTGTTAAGTGAAATAAGCTGAAAATAGAAATCAACTCATACGAGCAACTAGATAGTAAAGTGGATGGAGCACTGGGTCTGGAGTCAGGAAGTTCTGGGTTCAAATTCAGCTTCAGACATTTACTAGCTATATGACCCTGGGCAAGTCACTTAACCCTTTTTGCCTCAGTTTCCTCATCTGTGAAATGAGTTGGGGAAGGAAACGGCAAACCACTCCAGTATCTTTGCAAGAAAGCCCCAAATGGGACCACAAGGAGTCAGACATGACTTAAACAATTGAACAGCAATAGCAGCAACAATATGCAGATCTCATGCTTCAGGACAAAACTCAGTCCGACTCCTTTTCATTGGGTTTCATTGCTAGAGGCCTAGAGGATTTCTTCTTCATGGCTGTGAGGGACAGTTTTCTGAGCAGGCGCAGGACTATATAAAGCAGGAGCATTCTGGAAAGACAGAGTCTCAGGCTGCTAAATAAGTGACTCCCTTTGAAACTTTGAGTGGAGATCAGCAGGGAGCAAACTTATAGAACTCATTACTGCATGGGGTGCTATGCGCTGAAAATAGAAACTGGTTCAAAAAGTTTATTTATGGATGACAGATTCACACTTTGAATCATGGTAGGTTCGGAGACCTTTCCCACTAGACAGAGAGGCAGTGTGGTGTGGTGAAAAGCATCCTGTCCTTAGAATCCCAAGCAGCTGGGTTTGACATCAGCCTCTAGCATTTCCTAGCTGGGAGTCTCGCTTCAATGCTTTCATCTGTAAAATGGGGAGATGATAATAATAGTGCCACACTGGGTTGGAAAGTCAAAGGGCATTGTTATGTAAAGTGCTTTGTGAAACATTCCTGAATTTTTCACCGTCTTCATGGAAGGTGAGAAAAATCTTCAGTGTGTTAGAGCTGGGAAGGACCTCGGAGATCATTTTGTCTAACCTTTTATTTTACAGATAAGGAAATTGGGAAGAGGCAAGCTTCAAGTTAGATGGGAAATTAGTGGCAGAACTAGGCCTTGAACCCACATCTTTTTTAGATTAAAATTTTCCTTTCCCATGAATAAAAATGTTATTTGTCCTAGGATTGTAGAGGAGCTACGTGATGAGCTGATCTGAAGGTAATAGGAAGAGGTGGTATGGCCCACTAAGTTTAAAAATGATCCAAGGCTCACACACAATCCAAGCACACAATATGAGATAAACAAGTGCTTGTTGATTGATTGATGGTTACTTGATAACTACAGTGACGCCTCATCCAAACTTTACACACTCTCAGGTGGTATGTCATCCATTTATGACAACTTTTTCTTCCCTTTCCTCGTCGAAGTTGCCACTGATGTTTATTTTAAACAGACTTGACCTGTATATATATTTTTGGGATGGGATGTCTACAATTCCTTCATTTATTTCACAAATATCTTTGGGTAAGGCATCATGCTAGGTACTCCAGGGGAGACAGAGATGAATATGTAAGATGGTTTATAAATAGTAGTCTTAGTCTGGTCTGCCTTCAACAGTGCTGATAGGTGACCCTGGCTGTGGTCCTTGTTGAAACAGCAAGATATGACACATACAAGTGCCTGAAGTGCCAGACCTGGAGTCAGGAGACTTGGGTTTTAATCCTGCTTTTAATACACAGTAGTTGGGTAACATCAGGAAAATGACCTAACCTTTCTGAGTCCCATTTTCCTCATGTATAAAATGGGGATAATAATGTCTACTTCCCACAGGATTGCAGTGAGAAAAGCACTTTTATAACTATAATGTAGTGCATTAGTGTGACATGCTATTACTCTGTCAGTGGCAAAAAGACAGATGGTACTGAACCCAGTCATTGTCCCCTTTCTTCTCCAGGGAATGTAGAATAATCCCTGTTCTCTAATTCTAGGCCATCCTCCCTGGATGTTTGAGCACAGTCCTCTAAAGTAATGTCCGTCGAATGGACTTCCTTTAGTCAGCCAATAAGCATTTGTTAAGCACCTACTGTTGCTAGGCACTGTACTGTCTCAGCTGCCAAGTATTTTGTATCCATTTCATTAAATTCTGGGAGGTGGTATTTGTCTCCATTCTGTGTGTGAGAGGCACCTACTTGGTCTAGAAACAGAAGATTCAATTCAACAAGTTTTTATTAAGCTCCTAATGTATACTGGGCTTTGTAAAAGGTATGGTAGATTCAAAGACCAAAATGAAAATAGCTCCTGTCCTCTAAGAGCTAATAATCTACTGGGGGAAAACAACATGTAAATAAATAATACAACAACATGCAAATAAATAAAACAACAGAAAACATACAAAACAATTGGGGAGAGAAGGGCCAAGAAAGCACTAGTGTGGGCATAAGATGGAGACAAGCAGCAGTAATAGAGCCTGACCCCACTTCACTGAGGAAACCCGACACTGTCTACAGTCTCTATTGGCTGCTGATACCTGAGGGTGAAATTTCTACTTCAGTGTCCCTGTGCCAGGCAACATTGCACTTCAGTGTCATTTGCCCCCTGGGCACAGATCCGGGAAAGGTTTCCAACATCTCAGCATCAACACCTAGGACCAAGAGGGACCTAGAAAGAGGAGAAGGAAAACCTTGTCTGTTTCGATTCCTCTTTGTGCTATAGAAGCCCTGTAGAATCTTCCTTGGTCCCAGCATTCCTGGGCCAGTTGGTGCCTGGTTAGAGTAGGAAGCTGCCTATGTTATTGATTTGATTTGAGAGAACCATTATAACATACTGAGGCTTCTGAGGTAGTTTGGGCTCCAGGGTTTCCTGTTCCCCAATTCCTCATGAAGTGGAAAAAGGTAAAGTAATGGGCTGAGAATTCTGGTATTTCCAGGCTATAGACTTCATACAATTATCTAAACATGTGTATAATCAACAGGCCAAGAAACAGGAGAACACATTTAATATACTTCAGTTTTCCTGATTGCTCTTCTCACTGGTTGGCTGAAGTATTTATCATTATGAGATCAGGTAAAACCAATTAAAATTCTCTCTGTTTAACCTGATGCTGTTTGACAGCTTAGCTGACCAGTGAGGAGATGAGAAGTGGAAGACAAAAATGGGGGCTGGGAGAGAGAGAGACACAGAGACAGAGAGAGACAGAGAGATGGGGAGAGAGGCAGAGACAGAGAGAGACAGAGACAGAGTCAGAGAGACAGAAAGAGACCAATAGAGAGCTTCCATTTTTATGTGCCAAATAACTATTTTGGGGACCCCATTAGTAGAAAATTTGTGCATATAACCCTAATTGAAGAGCATTGGGAAAACAAACCTCATATCCCATGCAGGATCATAGGCAAGATGGTAAAACTGGCGAAAATTCTTTGGCTGGATTCTGCTCCACTCCCTTTGCATTGAATTTTTGCGGTTCCTTTTCATCCTTTTTTAAATTTTAACAATTTTCCCCTTTCTCATTAAACAGAGGCTCCCATTACTAAGGTGGGACCAACCTACTATGGCTATGCACTCATTCCTAATGCAGTAGGGACAAGATATATGTTCCAAGAGAACTTGAATTTCAAAAGGGGAATGGAGGAAGATGACAATACTTAACCCTATGGAATAAATACTAACATTTATATTTCAGGAACAAATCAGATGCCGGCAAGGGGGGAGATTTTTTTGGCTAGGGGATTCTTTTGTCACTCTTTAAATCATACTAGAAAAAATTAATTTCACTTATGAATAATACCATTCCCAATATGTCCTTCACTGGCCTGGTTCTAGTGCCTAAATTTCTACCACTGGAGTAATGCTGTTGAGTTTTAGGTATTATGTATTTAAGTTAACCTGTTAAAATGCAAACTATGTGAAGAATGTGACACATGGCATCATTAGGAGGCAAGAACAACATGGCGGTGTGGATGAACTCCTCAGAGCCACTGCTGAAGGAATGGATCATGGAAGAAATACATTTGAAGGAGGAAAGGTGGTGATCAGAAAAGTCCTGGAGCATTGAACACTCCAAGGAGGGGTGCCCAAGTGACTGATGGATGAGAGACCTGCAGAAATATTTGGCCATGGGATACCTGGGGTCATGCTTTATTGGAGGTGTCAGTTGGAGAGGATCCATTCAGTTGGCCTCTTTGCAAACATTGCTCTGGGTAGTCCTGACTCTCGTTCCTATAAAGAGACTCGGGTTTCTGGGGCTGAGAAGTGCTTGGTCTGACCAACTGTGCAGCGGGACAAGTTGTAGGAAAAGCGAAGGCGGATTTTGCTTCAGATTCTTCAGAGATGGCGGTATGGCAACAGCCCCCAGAGAGGCCGAAAGCAAATGAATCAGCGCTAGGAAGTGAAGGATGTCATCCGCACTGAATGGTGAAATGGAATCTGGAACAGTATCTCCATTGATTTCTCCATAATTGACATAGCATCTTGGTTTGCCTTCAGGCTTCAGAAGGAGAAAATGGGGAGTCCATGTACACAGAACTTCCTGGTGTTGGAATTTACAAAAATAAAATTGCTCCTCTGAATTAGCTATTTCCTCTCCTCTCCTTTCCTTCTCTCCCTCTCTCCTTCCCTTCATTTCTCCCTCCTTCTGCCCCTCCCTCCCTGCCTTCCTCCCTCTCTTCCTTCTTCTTTCCTTCCTTCCCTTCCTTCCTTCTTTCCTTTCTTCCTCCCTCCCTCCCTTCCTCACTTCCCTTCTTTCCTCTCTTTTTTCCTTTCTTTTCCTCCCCTTATTCTTTTTGGTTCTTCTCCCTCCATCCCTCTCATTCTTTTATTTTATTCCTTCCTTCTCCTAGGAATAGTGGTCCTAAGAACAGGAAGATGGCTCAAAGACAGAAGGCTCAGGGATGAATAATTTGCTTACCCTGGACATGCTGTTCATCACAATCTCTCCCCCCAGGCGCTGTTCTGCTGGCTCCTAGGCACTGGACAGCATGGGCAAAGCAGCATGCCCATGGCACCTCAGGGACACACATCGCAGCTCCACTGATCCTATTCTCAAAAAGGAGAACGATCAAGAGAACACATAAACAACC
>NW_027185664.1:6502392-6530814 GCF_028583685.1 Petaurus breviceps papuanus
CTCTCTCTCTCTCTCTCAGAAAAGAGATGGAAAGACTTGACTCATTCTTTTATTCCTAGGTTGGGGGTGGCATCTCCTTTAAGAGAGCAAATGGTACATAAAAATTCCCAACTCTACAGGTTAAAACTCAATTTGTGCAAAATCTTATCATTTTTCATAAGAGAAGGTGAGATTGGGTATCTAACATATCCAAGGAATCATATGTACAAACATATTTATAAGAACTAGAAAGGAAAATGTGCCAATAAATTGGAGAATAGGTGAACAAATTATGAATGTAATGGGATATTGTTGCATTGTAAGAAGTGATAAACAAAATGGCTTTAGAGAAATGTGGGAAGGCTTTATGAAGTCATGCATAATGAAATGAGCAGAACCAGGAGAATGATTTATATGATAACATTTAGACACCACAAACAGAGCTGGAATTAACTTTTTAGAATGTTTAGGTTCTTTTCCTTTTTCCCTCATCAGCTTTGGAAACAGACCTAGTGGTAGTGTGGCTGGGTCAAAGGGTATGGGCAGTTTATTAACTCCTTTCAAAGAAATGATGGACTCAAGACGCAAAATAAGGTGTGAAATTTTGGCCACGACCAATATGAGAACTTTTTTTCTGATTGGCTATGCATTTTTATTACAAGGATTTTGTTCTTCCTTTCCTTTTTTTAAATTATGGAAAGGGGACATGAGAAGAAGAGGGAGGTAGGAAGAGGCAGTAAAATCAAACAAAAAAAATGAATTTTTTAAAAGCATAGAAGAGGGCAGAAGGAAGGCCAGAAAGAATCACAGATAAGCAGGACAGCTTTGAAAACTGCATGTTGAATTTATTATGTTTTTTAAAGTGATCTGTACATAACAGAGACATTTCATATACAGTTTTTCCTGTTATATACACACACACACACATAGAGAAATGCCCATTTATTTGGTGCTTTGCTTGCTAAGTTCAGAATAAATTTTTTTAAAAATTTAGTAGTCAAATGACTCAACAGAATACATTGTTTTCCTTGGAGACTTTTCAGTCAGTCAACTCCCCCTCACCCCATGCAATTCATTTCATACCCCTAGAGATAGATGGGGAATCAATCAGCAGCTGGAGCACACGAGCCTCTGAGGTTAAAGCCTTGTTTTTCCCATGATCCCCAGCCCTGTGACATTTCAGTATTAATCTGCTGGAATATCATTGTATAGGCACTTGGAAAAGAGGCTGCACAATAATTCCAAGTGAAACTCCCCAAATAAGTTCCCTGTACAGGGCAGCACCGATGTGAAGGCATGGCACACTCTTGAATGTTTGAAGCTGACCCGATAAGGATGGCTGAGTAAAGGAGAGCAGTTCACAAGTCACAGAGGGAGGATATCAGCAGATGTATCAGCATTGGGACATGCAGGCTTTGTTACAGTGGAGGGGACCATATAATAAGCTCCCCTCTCATAAGGTACAACTTTCCAGGTGAGATCAGAGTGTATAAAAAGCCTCACAAGCAAAAGTCATCAGAAGTTTAAGCTGAGGGATGACCTTAGGAAAACCTGTGAAGGATTGGCAGGTTGCCTTTGAACTGCCACCTCCATCTCTGCTTTCAATATCTTGCTACCTCCTTGTAGAGCTGTCTTCCTACCTTCCTCTGCTTTCTGGGAGCTCAGTTTCTTCACTACTGCAAAGGAACACCTCCATCCCACAAAAAGATTCTCACTCAAGCCTGCCCTTGCACCCTTCCCCCAAACCAAACTGCATTCCATCCCCACAGAGACCTGCTCTCTGCTATCTATTGTGGTAGAAAGGATCTGATAAATTAATTCCCATTAAGGCACTGATAATAGATACAAGAATAAGGTATTACTCTTCTGAGGACGTCCTAATAGTGGAAATGTCAGGGACTCTGGCCAAGTGCTTGGAGAGATTGTGTGTGTATGTATATGTGTGTGGGGGTGTGTGTGCATGTGTGTGTGTGGTATATGTGCATGTGTGTGCATGTGTGGTGTGTGCACGCATATGTGTGGTGTGTGTGCATGTGTGTGTGTATGTGTGTGCATCAGGATGAGAGGGGGAGGGGGTTAGGTAGAGAGCAGAGCCTGAACACTAGCTATGGAAGGGAAAGAAAAAGGAGTGAATCTGAGAGCCGTTGTAAAGGAAGAAATGATAGTCATTCTTTTTTGGGGGGTAAGACTAAAGCAATGCTTTTCCTTCCAAAAGAAAAGAAAGATGGGAAGTAAACTCGATGATTTTTTAAGGTTGATTCCAGCTCTAAGATCTATGATATTAGAAGCATCTATCTGGTCTGTCTGCACACACAGATCATCGTAATTGATTGGGATGGAATGTGACATGATATGTTATTAAAGTCCATATTAAAATGTGATGAGCAGGGGGCAGCTAGGTGGCACAGTGAATAGAGCATTGGTGCTGAAGTCAGGAGGACCTGAGTTCAAATCCAGACTCATGCACTTGACACTGTGTGACCTCGGGCAAGTCACTTAACCCCAATTGCCTTACCTTCCGCCCTCCAAAAAAAAAAAAGGAAAAAAATATAAAAATGTGACAAGAATCTACATTAGCAATATGCTTGAAGACAAAGGGAATGTTTCTTTGCCTGTAAAAATGAGAGGTTGGATTAAATGATCCCTACCGTCTCTTTTCAGTTTTTCTAAGTCTATGAATTCATTTTATCATGTGGTAATGTGAAAACGTAGAAAAGACAATGACTTTGGGGACAGAAGGGAGGGCATAGTTCTAGTTTGCTATCAAGTTGTATGAGCTTGGGCAAGTCATTGCCTATAATCTCAATTTTCTTACTTCTAGAATAAGGATATTGGACCAGACTAGACTAGATCAAGGTACCTGTGAGTTCCAGTATTCTATGTGTCAACTGGTGAAAGTATTGTAAGGAAGAAAAAAAATCATTCTAGGCCCTTTCTATGAGAAGGCTGATAGTTTTCTTATTGTCATGTCTGCTTTAATGAAGTATTGAACCTCAATGCCCAGTTCTTGTCCAATGCTATTAAAATACAAGTCCCAACGGACAATTAAAATCTTTCTGATAGAAAACACCTAGTGGGGAGTAACTGTTCTCTTGATGTCTCCTTTTTCATTCCTTGTATGATAGGAGTACCATCGACTAAGGTTCTTGGCACATCAGTTAGATTAGTTTTTTTTTCCCTAAAAGGTAGTTAATTATCTTTGAGACTTAATGATCCAGGTGACCGAGGCTCAAATCCTTGACATTGACATAGCTTTCTGATCACTTAAGTACAGCAGAGTAGCAAATGAGGAAGAGAGGGCTCCTCAGGTTTGACACACAATCCTAACCAAGCAAGCCATCATGTAGAGTCAGGGAGCTCTGTCCAGCTGAGCCAATGTTGTATCCCTGCTGAATGTCCTTTCCATGCTATTGCTCGGTAACATTTTTTAAGATGTTAGATGACCTGTTGTGAGATGATTTCATTTCATTCTAGGCCCAATGCTATGCTTGGAAACCAAGGAGTAGAATTTTGAAAGGTTCCTTGCTTACTAATGACAGGGTGAAACTATCATTTCACAATGACTTATCCCCTTCAGAAGAAAGAAACAGTCTATCAGCAGAGCCCTCTAAAGAACAAAGATTTTATTGCTCTCTCTTCCAACAGGAGACCCTCAGGGAGGGAGAGGTTCTTGCTGGTGGATCAGAGATCACAGAGTGCATAGCTCTTATCAATGTTGATTCTGGTACTGGGACAAGTTACATGCAAGAGGGGAATGCCCTCTTAGCCAGATTAAGAGATCATTCTGACCATGATGGGGATTGGCAACTGTAGCAGAAGTGCCATCCTCTGTGCCATGGCCATAATGTTTCTGGTACTGCTCCTTCTGCTTGTTATTGATGTATATCAAAAGATCCATTGTGAATTGCAAAGATTTGGGCTCATCCACTACATAAATCCAACCATTAAGACTAAGAAACCAGTTCTTCTAAAGGGGAATGTGGAATCTGGGATTTCTTGTTATTGTTCTCTTCAGTGGGTACTTGCTATGATTGCTTTTTTTCTTTTACCTTCATTAAGTTCCTACTCCAGCCCCAAGTTTGGTGTTGCCAAGTAATGGTTATAAGGCCATTCAAGTGGTAGATCGTCCTCAAAGTCCTTTGGAACCTTGGGACCAAGGGATGGGATGTGGTAAGAACAACATCTAAGGCTACTCTTTCCCTAAAAGGCACTGAAACCATCCTCAAGGCTAAATTGGTCCTCCAAACTGAGGCTTGAACTGTTAATATAGCTCCTTGACCACCTAACTACAAAAGACGGCACATGAGAACCTGGGGCCTCCACAGATTTGAAACATGCTCCTGATGTATCACTGTGGAAAATTAGAAGGTGGGAGAACTGCACCCAATTGCATCTATGATGCTGACCATGCTTTCCATGTTATTAAGTGACTATCCTTTTATTAAATTTTAGATGAAATTTTTCATTTTGTTTCAATCCTGAGTCAGGGTTGGCCCAGAGTGCTTTCCATAGGTAGACAGCGAATTTAAATCTCTGGCTGAAGACCACAGGAAAGATTTGGAAGAAAAGGGAAAAAAGGCCACCTGACAAATTGGGGATAAGGAAAGTATGTGGAACTAGAAGTAAAAAGACCTGAGCTCACTTACACAACCAGGAAGTCATTATGGGATTTTGGTCAACCTCTCTGATCCTCCATTTCCTCATCAATGTTTTATAATAGCATAATACAAAAGCAATCTAATATTAGAGAAGAGACCCTAGTTTAAGGTAGTTAGAGGTTGGGTAAATCTCCTAAATGGAAAATTTGTCTTTGGGTCTACCAACATTACTCCCTCATGATGACACTTCCTTATCCTTTTTGGGGGGACCAGCTCAACCCAAATAATGACTCCATCAAACCTCCCCGTCTCCCATCAAACCTCACCTGTTCATTTCTACTCACCCACATATCTGATAGTTGACAAGTAATTAATATGATAAATGAATTTTAGTAATATGTTAAGGGCACTAATAGGCTATGGTGTTAACTCTCCCAGACAAGTTACCTTCTAGGGACACAAATAAATGTCTTCACTGATGGGAATTTTGAGAGGGGAATAGTGATTATTTCTAATATCACAAAATTGACTGTCTATTCTAAGGGCTCAGTCAGTGACCATAGGGAAAGACATGTAGATGAATACAGAAGAAGGAAAGGAAAACTGATAAATGCAACATGATGTGGCACTAAAACACTGGTCTTGGTGTCAGGGGACCAGGGTCCTATTCCTGGTTCTGGCACTTAATTAGCTATATAATCTTAGGCAAGTGACTTCATCTTTCTGGGCCTGTTTCTTTTCTTTCTTTTTTTTCTTTTTTGGAGGGCAATTGGGGTTAAGTAACTTGCTAAAAGCCACATGGCTAGTAATTGTGTCAAGTGTCTGAGGCTGTATTTGAACTCAGGTCCTCCTGACTCCAGGGTCGATGCTCTATTCACTTCTGGCTGTTTCTTCATCTGAAAAATGAATGTAACTAGATGATCTTTATATGAGCATGACTGGATAGGAAGAAGGATCACAGATAATTTAGTGGGAAGAGTCGTAGAGTAGTCTTGTGCTATTCACTGCTGTGTGACAAGTACAACTCTCTGGGCTTCAGTTTCCTTATCTGTAAAATGAAGTAATTGGGCTAAATGAATCTTAAAGTTCCTTCCTGCTTGAAATCTATGCTATTAAAAAATAAAGTGGCTCTTGAATTCCCTGCTTGACTGATTAATGCAATCTAACCAATGATTTAGCATATTTCTTTTTTTGATTGTTTTCAGATCCTTCCTTGCTCCTGTGATATAAGCACTCAATGTCATCAACCCAGGGAACCAATGAATTTGACTCCATCCATTCCACCTCCAAATGAACTGTTTGCTTAATGGGATTAAACAAACAGATAGATGTTTCATTTTGCTCTTCCATGAACAGAGTCATTGAGGTAGAAGAGAAGGGATAGTATGGTGAAAAATAAGCTGGACTTGGAATGAGATGTGAATTCAAATCCCAGTTTTGCCACCCACTGGCTGTGACCTTGAAAAAAATATTTCTTCTTAAACTCTTTGGCTTTTATGGATATATTTTATTTTTATATCACCTGCATTTCCTATTATGCTCCTCCCTTTTTAGAGGCATCCCTTATAATGAAGAATTAAAAAGAGAAGAAAAAATTTCCACTAAACTAATTAAGAAACAGAATATTCTCACATGTGCAGAGTTCCACGTACATTGTTTCACAGTTTTGTAAAAGAGCAGAAGTAGGTACCTTTTCATGTCAGTCCTTTGGAACCAAGCTTAAGCATAATTTTGTAGCATTTAGTTTTGGTTGTTTTATTGTTGATTCCATTTACATTGTTGTAGTTATTGTGCATATTGCTTTTCTGGTTCTGCCTACTTGATTCATCATTAGTTCATATGTGTTCCCAGACTTTTCTGTGTTCATTATATTCATCATTTCTTACAGTGCAGTGAAATGACATTGCACTCGAATAACATAACTTTTGTATTCATTCTCCTGTTAATGGGCGTCCACTCTGTTTACAATTCTTTGATGCTATGACTATTTTGGTGCGTGTGAATTTTTTCCTTTTATCATTGACCTATGGGCATATCCCTTAGCCTCTCTGGGACTCAGTTTCCCACTAGTAAAATTAGGGGTTATATTAAATTATTTTAAGGCTCCTTCAAGTTCTGATTCTATGTGCTTTTTCCTGCTGCTCTTGGGTGAGGCACAAAATGTCTCATTCTAAGACATATCCCTTTCAAGGAAATGAGGGAATGTATCTGGTAGCCAACAATGTCAACATCTTATATAAAAACAGGTAAAAGGCAGCTGGTTCACGGTGTCTAGAACTCTGATTTTCATTCACCCTTCATTAATAATACATAAAAGATGAACCAGGAGACACACAACAGAGCTTCTAATTAATATGGGGAATGGAAGCTGGTGGGAACTCAATGAGAAACAATATGACATAATGAAATGAAAAGCAACTGGGCAAGTCAATTACTTTTCCAGACTCAAATGAGGCAGAGGTTGAATTATGTGTTGCAGATGAAAAAAACGCAATGAAATCCAACTCAGTCCATCAGCTGAAGTCTTTTGCCAAATTAGTGGCTTGCCAAACGGAAACTTTACACTTTCCCTTACTTAGGCCTCTTAACATGGGCTATGACAATCTATAAATATTCTTGGGCAGATTCTGTTTTGTTTTTACAAAGCTAACTTGTCCATCTATTTAGTCTATAGAATTATGTGACTATATGAAAGATCTCTGATTTCTACAATAGAGGAAATTACCTCCACCAACCACTGTAGATTATAACTGGTCAATGACTTCACAGATACTCAATAAGTCCTAGTAAGTTGCCTGAGGCACAAAGAGTTTAAGTGATTTGCCCAGGGTCCCACCACCAATAATAAGCGAGATTTGAGCCTAGGTCTTCCTAACTTCTTGTCCCTTACTGTATCCACTAACATATCCTGTCTCTCAATTCAGTCCAATACCTGGAAAATTCATAAGGAAAATTATGAACTAAATGAGTGAATTGGTGCAATCTTAGTCAAGTAAAGTCAGACTCATGGCAATATGGCGGTGTTGGCATCTTACGGACAATTTAGACCTCTTTTGGTACAATGGACAGAGTAAGTGACGAATCTTGTGAATGAAGGGAACTTCTCTTTGAGAACTGCACAAGTGAATGTCTTTCCAAGGAGGGAGATAGAATTCCCTGGGCAGTATCCCCTACCAGGCAACCACTAATTGTATGCTGTCACCCTTTTGTTCTAGCACATCCTCTCCTCATTCCCCCTTTGGAGACTCATGAGCTCTTTGCTTCTCTAGAAGCAGCCTGCATAAGAGAACAATAGTTCTTGGGTTGAGGCTTCAAAAGTTGGTAGCTTTTCCCTCGATTACTTGCCTACCCTCAATTTAACTCAGTGAATAATTCTGAAGCCTCTATGTGAAAAGTGCTGTCCTAGTCTCTGGTTTCAGTTCCAGGACAGGGAGGACAGCTGTAGTTTCAGTGACCAGAGGGCCTGCAGGGAGCAAGATCATTTGCAGAACAGTATGGCTTAGGAGTGGAGAGAAGAGACCTAGATTGGGCCCCAAGACAGACTTCAGAAAATAAAAGAAGGGCCTGAGACTCGCAGCGTCATTCCCCATGCCTCAGGATTGCACACTTGTTTTATTTACACTAATAGTTACTAGAAAAGCACTGTGTTATGCGCGGGGAGTTTCTCTAGCGGTAGTCCCTCCCTCCCTCCCTCCGGTAGTTTACATTCTCCTGGAGAGCCACAGCACAACACCAGCAGCTGACATTTATACGATGCTTTAAAGTTTGCAAAATGCTTCTCATTTTATGTATAGAATAAGTCCACGAGGTGGTTTCTCAATGTTTATTAGCTCCATTTTACATTTGAGGAAACTGAGGCTTTAGGCAGTTAGGTTATCTATCTGCCAATGGCTTTGTAGTTAGTGTGCTGGAATTCAAACCCAGGTCTCTCCTGATTCCATGTATAGCTCCATTTCTACTACTTGACATTGATTCTCTATACAACATAATTTGAGGAAGGAGAGAGTGGGAAAAATTAGAGGGTTAGGAAAGGCTTTGAGTAGAGTTAGGTTCTTGAACTGAGAGAAACAAGGTTTTCTAAGGTGTAGAGGTGAAAAGAGAAAACATTCACATAAAATGGCAGTGGTGTGATCTGGAATGTCACCTTCGATATCACCATACCATAATGTAATACAGTAATTATCCCTCAGATGGGGTATGTCTCTGTTTCAACTCAACCCAGCCATGCCCTTGCCCCGGCAGATCTACGTTCTTAGAAATGGACAATCAGCACATAGTTTACACTCAAACTCAAGGTTCTAGAGGCTACCTTGTTGAGGGAAAATATATTTCCCCTACTCTGGCTCTTGAGACCTCACCAATGTATTTCTATTTACAAAGATAGCCACTCTTAACATAGTGCCCCGATATGCCTGGTACATGATATCTTCAAAAATAGCAACTCACACACTTATCAATAAGGCAAAATGAACAATAAGAAGCATTAAAGATATCCATTAAAGCAAGTGAATTTTTTTTAAAAAAATAACAAACGGACAAGTCAGAAATCATAACCAAACCCGAAGAAATAAAAAATTATCATGAGCTACTGAGCCCAGGTATACATTAACAAAACTGAGAACACAGAAAAACAGAGGATTATTTTAAAAAATATACAACTTAACAGAAGTCCAAAGAGATATCCTAAATAATTTTATTTCAAAAAGGAACTAGAACTAGAAAAAGAACTACCAAAGAAAAATCCTCCTGATCTTGATGGTTTTATAGAAGTATTCCATCAAACATTTAAAAAACAATCAATACCAATACTACGAAAGAAAGCACTCTACCAAACTCCTTTTAGGAGACAAACGTAGACCCAATACTTGAACCAGGAAAGGATAAAGCAAACAAAAAGAACCATAAACTGGTATAATGAATAATTATTAATTTTAAAAAAATTTAAGTAAAAAATTTTGTCAGATTACAGAAATTAATCAAATAAATTATTCATTATTACAACATTGCATTTATACCAGAGATACAAGGATGGGTCAACATTAGCAAAACAATTTATATCATAAATCATATTAAAAACAAAAATATTAACAACCACATAATTATCTCAATTGATATAGAGATATTTGACAGAGTACAAACTAAATATGCTAAAAGCCCTACAAAGTGCAAACATAGAGGCATCCTTTTTAGTATTACAAAAGTACCTATCTAAAATAAAAAACAAGTATCATACACAGTTTTTCCAATAAATGCAAGAATAAAGCAACTATGCCCACTCTCCCCACTATGATTTAGTATGGCTCTTGAAAGGTTAACAATATTAATAAGACAACAGAAAGAAATTAAAGTTGTAAAGACTTTTTATTTCCATTAGATTGAGAGTTTCTAAGGGCAGAAACTGTCTTTTCCCTTTCTTTGTATACTCAGTGCTTAGCAGAGTGCCTAGTACATAGAAGGCACTTAATAAATACTTGCTGATTGATTAACTAAAGATAGGCATAGAAAATAAGACTCTCCCTATTTGTGGAAAACATCATAACTTATAAAACCTAGTGAACAGCCAAAGTACTAATTGAAAAAAATTACCAACTTAGAAAAATTGCAAGCTATAAAATAAAACCACAAAATCAACAGCATTCGTTTAAAAATAAAATCTGAGAGGCAACAATAGAAAGATAATTTCTATGAAAAATTACTACAAAAGCCATAAAATAATGAGAGGAGTTTCAATCTACCAAAACACAAAATAGTTGTATAGATTCAATTACAAAGTTCTCTTTAAAGAAATAAAAAAACAACTTAAATCAGTCCTCATGTCTGAGCCATGTCTATATAATAAAAATAACAATGCTATCAAAGATAATATGCAGATTTAATTCTATGATAATCAATTAGCAAAGAGATATTTAGTAAAACTCAATAAGATGATAATAAAATTCATTAAGAGAGACAAAAGATTTGGAATATCAATTGAAATAATGAAAAAAGGTAGCAATGAAGGGGTAATAGCATTTCCAGGTCTCAACTTCTTTTGTAAAGCAGCATATATATGTACATATATGTAGCATATGGATAGATAGACAGATAGATAGATAGATAGACAGACAGACAGACAGACAGACAGATAGATAGATAGATAGATAGGATTATATAGAGTTTAAAAGTTGAGTAGATAAATGGAATAGACTAGACAAGAGAGGATCAGAATTGATGGAACTCAATCACTCAGTGTTTGATGAACATAAATTCCTTATAAAAATATTGCCTATTTGATAAGAACTGCTGGGAAAACTTCAGAGCAGTATGCCTGAAACTAACAGACTAACAACTTATACTGTGTTCTACAATAATTTCAAAATGGGTACGTCACTTGATTATTAAGGATCATTGCATAAAAATATTAGAAGTGAGCAGATCGGGGGCGGCCAGGTAGCACAGCGAGTAAGAGCACCAGCTCCAGTGTTGAGAGGACCTGGAGATCGAGTCCCGGGCTCAGACACTTAGCACCCACCCAGAGGCACCTGGCCGTGTAACTTTGAGCAAGTTACTTAACCCCAATTGCTTAGGGGCGGCCAGGTGGCTCAGCAAGTGTCGGGATGACCTGGATCATATCTGGGCTCAGATACTCAGCACCACACCCAGAAATAACTGGCCATGTAACCTTGAGCAAGTTACTTAACCCTGATTGCTTTATAAAAAAAAAAAAAAAGAAGTGAGCAGATCATAAGCTTTTCATAGCTGTGTCAGACATGGATTCTTAACCAAACAAGGGGTAGAAATAATTACAAAAGAGAAAATAGATAGCTTCAGTTACATGAAATTGAAAAGCTTCTGTACAGACAAAATAAATATATCTAAGATAAGAAGGGATGTAGTCTAATGAGGAAAAGTGTTCATATGAAATTTCTTAAAGATTTGGTATTCAAAATACATAGACAAAGAATACATAATCCAGATAATTAACTAATAGCTATGTAATATTGTAACATTACAATAAATTATGTAATATATTATGATGTATAAATTTACAGAGAAATGATTAAACAAATTATGGCATGATTATAGTGGAATAGTCCTGTGCTAAAAGGAATGACTTATATGAACAAAGAGAAGTGTAGATATACTTAAACTGATACAGAGTGAAGCAAGCAAAGTAAAAAAAGAAAAAAAGCACAACTACAACAACGTAAAAGAAAATAACAACCACAAAACAATAGCAAGTAAATGTTGTAAAATTATAAAGAAAAATCATGACTGCAGAAAAGGGATATAAGAAGATACCTCCTTTCCCTTTGAAGAGGTGGGAGGTCCACAGGTGTAGAACATTACATACATTTTCAGATTTTCTTCATTGTGTCAATTAGTTTCACTGACTGTTCTCTCTGTTTTTTGCAGGGGGAAATGCAGGGCAATTGGGGTTAAGTGACTTGCCCAAGGTCACATGGCTAGTAAGTGTTTCTCTTTTTTTCTTTAAAAATTATTCTGTTGATAAATGGTCAAAGGATATGAACAGGCAGTTTTCAAAGGAAGAAATTAAAGTTACCTATAAGCATATAAAGAAATGCTCTAAATCACTATTGATTAGAGAAATGTAAATCAAAACAACTCTGAGATACCACATCTCACCAGTCAGATTGGCTAAGATGACAAAACAGGAAAATGACAAATGCTGGAGAGGATGTGGGCAAATTGGAACACTAATGCATTGCTGGTGGAGTTGTGAATTGATCCAACCTTTCTGGAGAGCAATCTGGAATTATGTCCAAAGGGCTATAAATAATTTCATACCCTTTGACCCAGCAATACCACTTCTAGGGTTATATCCCAAAGAGACCATAGAAGTGGGAGGAAGACCCATATGTACAAAAATATTTATAGCAGCTCTTTTTGTGGTGGCAAAGAATTGGAAACTGATGGAATGGCTGAACAAGTTGTGGTATATGCATGTAATGGAATACTATTGTGCTATAAGAAATGAGGAGCAGATGGACTTCACATTTACCTGGAGATGCTTATACAAACTGATTCTGAGTGAGAAGAATAGAGGCAGGAGAAATTTGTACACAATTATAGACACAACATATGTGTGATGACCAGCTTCGATAGACTGGACTCTTCTCAGCAATGCAGTGATATAAGTCAATCCCAAAAGACTCACGATGGAGAGAGATGTCTACATCCAGAGAAAGAACTGAGTTTAAATCCAGATTGAAGCAAACCACCTGATCTTTTTCTTGTTTGGTTTTGTCTCCTCTTTCCCATTTTTCATTCCATCTGATACAATCCGTCTTTATAACCTGACTGATGTCTAATGTGAAAGTATTTGAAGATCCCATACTTGATTGGATGCTGTCATGGGAGGGAGGGGAGAAAGGGAGAGAAAATTTGAAACTCAAGGAATTGTGGAATTGAATCTTGTAAACTAAAAGTAAACAAACAAATTAATAAAGACCAGAAAAAAAAAACCAATCCCCCCCCCAAAAAAAATTATTCTGTTATAGGGGATGGTTCTCCAGGAAGGGGAAGGAAAGGGATACAGGAAAACAATAAAAAGTGTGTTTTATAGGACTTTACATGTATAATAAATATCATATTGCTTATCCTCTCAAAGGGTGGGGGAGGAGAACAAGAGAGAGAAATCGGAACTCAAAAAAATTTTTAAAGTGCATGTAATTGGGAAATATTTAATGAAATACATAAAAAATCCACTTAAAAATAAATGTATTTTTTAAAAGTGTTATATGCTGATTGTCCATAACCCCCAATTATTTCTCTGGATTGGTGAGAGAGAGACAGAGAAAGAGAAACAGAGACAGAGAGAGAGACAGAAAGAGAGACAGAGAGATAGACAGAGACAGACAGACAGACAGACAGACAGAGACAGAGACAGAGACAGAGAGACAGAGAGAGACACAGACAGAGACAGACAGAGACAGAGAGACAGAGAGATAGATAGAGACAGAGACAGAGAGAGACAGAGACAGAAAGAGACAGAGACAGAGAGAGAGATACAGAGAGAAAGACAGAAAGAGAGGGGGGAGGGAGTGAGGGAGGGAAGAAGGGAAGGAGGAGGAGGGAGAGAGAGAACAGGTGAACAATTTGAGTTTTAGCTTTTGTCTCAGTGTATTTTTATCCTGTTCCTCATCAGGATGCTATACCAGCAGTTTGCCCTCCCTTTGAACTGACAGTACCTTTTTCTGAATATGAAAATGTGTTTGTGGAGCTGGAGTGGGGAAGTAGATGACTTAAGATTCCTTTAATACCAAAAAATAATGTCCAAGCCAAGTGCTCAGCAATTTTGATAGTGACAACTCTTCATTTTTGTTTTCACTGCTCAAATGGGAATGACAGCAGTGCCTTTATCTTTACAGGGAATTTAGTATTTATTTTTTTAATTGTCTAAAATGTAATTCCTGTGTCTTAGACTGTGTTTTGAAGGGCACTCAGAGAACTTGAAAAAAGCTAACGAGTAAATCTGCCCTGGAACAGGTGCTGCCACAGAGCTCCATATACACTTAATACATATTATTAGTTGAGCTAAATAGGCATCAGTTACAGAGTCATGCTACCTCCTGGCATGGAAGAAAAAGAAAATGAATGAGAAATTGGACCAAGAGCCACACCTTGTCTATATGTTTGTTGTTGAGTTGTTTCAGTTGTGTACAATGCTTCATGACCCCAGTTGGAGTTTTCTTGGCAAAGATACTGGAGTGGCTTGCCATTTCTGTCTCTGTCTCATTTTACAGATGAAGAAACTGAGGCCAATAGGGTTAAGTGACTTGCCCAGGGTCACATACCTAATAAGTGTCTGGTATCAATCTTCAAGTTCAGTGCTCTTTCTATTAGACTACCATGAATGTCATTCCAGTGTATCTGTAGTCAAAAAATTCTATTACAGGAAGATTTCTATTCCAGACCTTCACAACCAAAGAATTCTGTTGTCCAAATGGATTGTCTTTCTTAAAGTTGGGAGATTGAGAGAATGAATGCTCTGTTGTTCACGTCCACTCATTGGAGAAGATTTGGTTAGTATGTCCCACATTTGGTCTGTTGGGTAACAGTTCAGGGGTTACAGGCTTTAAGGGATTTTTAAAAGCCTATTTAAACTGAAGCCTTGTTTGTGTACTGGTGTGTGAAGATCCATGCATTTATTATCAGAACAGTTTGCAAGGCTCTTGGGCCCAGAGCTGGGCTTCTCCACACTTACCAGGAGCTCACTCTCATGGGGAAAGACGTACCAACAGAACCACCTGCCACTCTGATGATTTTTTTCCCTCCCCTATTCATCATATCAAATTTTTTAAAGGGAAAAAAGGTTACTTCTTCCTCTTGGAGACTATTTTCTATTCTGTTGTGTCTATTTACCTTTCAGAAGTCAGGTTTCCGGTGTCTTTGTGTTTAGGCCCCAGAAGTTTTTGAGAATTCTAGCTCTGGAGCCACTAGACACTTTCCATAGGTTTAATATTCTTCTTGTTAGTAATCAATTATGTAAGTCATACCCAAAGTCCCTACTTGTGCTTTCAGATTATTCCAATAAACCCAATATCCAATCCATATGAGAACAAAAACATGCAAATAACAAGAGAGAGTCCAACAGTTGAATCATTCCCCTACTCCCTCCATAGATGGGTATCATCTCCTGCAAGTCACTTAACTTCCCTAGGTGTCAGTTTCCTCTTCTGGAAAATGTCTGGGGCTGGAGATAGACCTCTAAGATCCCTTATATCTGCAAGGCTATGAAACTTCCTTAGAGAGGAGATGGGATGGAACCTCTCCTCCCAGAAAGGAGAGTTTCACCATCTTCTATGGGAGGATGGTAAAACTGTCCCTCAGCATGCAGGGTGGTCAGGATAACTGATCCTCCTATTTCCTCTTAGCAATCTCTCAGTGACCAACATGGAGAGCTGCTAACCGCTTGGGGAAATCTGGAATCCACTGAAGTCCTTTGGATTGGCTGGGGTTATCAGGATTTCACTAGGATTCCTGAGCTTCGGTCACAACGGCAGCCACATTCTTTGCACACCCCGTTTGACCTCCAGTTGGACCATAGCCAACAACTTGTTCCTACTCATGACTCAGGAACATGTCAGGATGCCCTACAAAGTGAGCCTAGTCACATCTCCATTCTTTTATCCATTCCCTTACTTAATTTTATTTCCCCTCTCTCTTTCCTTCCTCTGCCAAATTTGTACCACCTAATGCAATCACTGAGTCCAGTGCAAAGCTTCTCTGGGGATCAGATATTGCCAATGAACAGCAGTTCCTTGGCTGTGGACCCTTGAAGTTGAACTTGAAAGTTCTTGTTAAGCATATAAATACTCCCTACCCATATTATCCCTATACCTCAAATGACAGGGATAGACATAGAGAGACATAGACAAAGAGTCAGAGATAGAAAGAGAAAGAGGGAGCGAGGAAGGAAGGGAGAGAGAGGGAGGGAGGGAGAGGGGAGAGAGTGAGAGAATGAGAGAGAGAGAAAGAGAGAGAGAGAGAGAGAGAGAGAGAGAGAGAGAGAGAGAGAGAGAGGCATGATGTTAAATGACTAGAGATACACTTCCTCAATGAGCTCAAACTTTGTTAGAGGAGACAAAGGCATACATGTACTAGATGCTCAGTCTTTTGGATAGGGAAAGGAAACTAGAAACTGGGGGGATCAGGAAAGGCTTCATGCAGAAAGGGGGTACCTGAACTCAGTCAGGAAAGAAAAAGAAAATAGGCAGAGGGAAGTGTACATGTAGGGATGGGAAACAATCAGTGTAAATGCATATACATGAAATATAGGTCATCTGTGAGGAACATATGAGAAATGTCAAATGAGAAGGCCAGTTTGCTGGGCCTGGATGTAGAGAGTATGAAGGGGGTATACTGTGTAACAAAACTGGAAAGGTAATAAGTTTTCAAACTGCTTTACTGGGATTAAAGACTTTGAGCATACACTCAGACTTAAATTTCTCAGGTAGTACATAATCCTTGTACAGGCTTCTTGTGAAGAAAGTCCTCCATAAACTTTAATGGACGGTATCGATGTGGATTACTGCTATCACCTTCCTATTCCAAGTTCTCATTGTCCCTTGATGTACTGCTCCAATAGACTCTGGGTCCCAGAACGTCAGAACCAGAAAGTTTCTCACAGATCAGGTTGGCCCCAAACGCTCATTTTTCAGATGAAGTCTCTGAAGCCTGACAGGGCCAGTGACTTGCTGAAGGGTCACAGAGTGACTACATGGAAGATCTTGGTCTCAAACTTGTGTCTCCGGACTCCTAGGACACTGTTCTTTCCGCCATACCACCTGCAGCTAACACCCAGCTATCAGCTAACACTAGATCAGGTATTAGTTGACACGAATGGGAAATAAGATAGGCCCCAGGGAAAGGACCCAGGAAGAAGGAAAACAGCAAAGGGGTAGGGCCTAAAGACAAACTTCTATCTATTTCACATATTTGCAGGGGCCTGGCATTAGCAGCAGCCCACTTCCTCTGAATCTGCTGAGACTCTCACCCAAGCCCACTTGACTGGGGAATATTCCTTTGTCTGGTTGGCCTCACTTATGTGGGACTGGAGTTAGAGATAGCTTTGTTGGTATCTGGCCATCTCCTTGGCAAGTAGCCTGGGGAAGGAGAGACTTGGGATCAAGATAAACCAGTGAGTCACAGCTCTGTTTCTTGGAAAACCACAACAATGACAACAATGACAACCCCACCACAGTTGGACTTAGGCAGAGAGGAGAACTGCAAAAATTGAGCCCAAGATTATTTATGGCGTCATCTGGGAAGAGGGGAGGAAACTGCTGTATTCCCCTTACCTTTAACTCAGGGGAACTAAGGCAGTGTTTAGTCTTTTCTGCTCCACCCATAGAGGTATCCCTTCTTGTCTGTATGATAATAGCCATTAAGAGTTCAGACACTAGGCTCATTCTGTGGGGCCACTTAGACCTCAAATTCTAGGCAGGAAGCAGGTGGAAAATAGGGAAGGAGAATAATGACCAATTTGATTCTCTTTCTATCAAGGGGGAGGATCATAAGGCTTACAACTGGGAGGGATGTTAGAAAGCCTGTAGTCCAACCCCCTCATTTCACAGATAAGAAAACTGGGGCACTGAGGAGTTAAGTAGCCTGCCCAAGGTCACACAGGAGTAAATAACAGAGCTAGGATTCAAACCCAAGTCCTTTGACTCAAAATCAAATCTTTCCACAGTAGCACGTTACCTTAGACAGGGAATTCCACAAACCAATCAATGTCATATTCTATCCTGCCCAGACTTCTCTGAAAGTGAGTGTTTTGAGACTCCCTCCCATTCTTCTCTTCCATTCTAGTCTACTCCCAAGTAAACCACTATTCTCCATCATAAGGAGGAAGGCTTTCTGACTGGGTGAATGGTGAAAGGCATAAAATATCTTTTTCTTCCCCTTCTCCTAAGGATAATATTACACACACACACACACACACACACACACACATGGATGTGTGTCTGCACACAAACCTACAAATAAGCATACATAATTACAGACAAATATACATAAACATACATCTAATATACACATATATAGGGAATCCCTATTTTTCACCATCCCTTCTCCTAGTCCCAGTTCAAAATAGGAGTTAGTAGGAGCTGGATTAAATGACCTCTAAAGTTTTGCAAATATTACCCCAGCACAGCCTGAACTATCAGTTGTAAAATAATCTGGGATAACAAAAGCTGAAAAGGTAACAGAGTGGGGAGAAAGCTGGTTTTCCTCTTGGCTATGTTAGTCAATTGATTAAACCAAATTTGCATTGAGACAAACATAAGAAATGGTTATTTCTATGTATGTGTGGAAAGCTGGAGGGATGACAAGGAGGAGGGAGGGGATTATTGTTTGTATGAAGCACTTTTCAAAATTTTAAAGGTAAGTAGGGCTTTAAATAGCTACTAATCCACTTATAGAGTTTCTCATCCAGTTAACAGAGTTTCTTATAGACTTCCAGTGGGAATTCAAGTTCAGTAAGGAAAATTATTGTAGTCACTCTATCTATAAGGTTTCTCTTTAGTACAAGTTCTCTCTGACTTTCATTAAGATCTGTCGTGTGGCATATCCTTTCATATCCCTTGGGTTTGAAAGGTTTTACCTTCATAATTCTTCTCTCTAACATGAATTCTCTTATTATAAGAACAGGATGAGAGGCAACATGGTATAGTAAGTTGGCTCATGGAACCAGGAAGACCTGAATTCTTCTAACACTTATTGGTTGTGTGATGCTATGAATTTAACCTCTCAGTGCCTCCCCAGGAAACCCTCTAAGACTAAATTCTTAGAGAGGTAATGGGTTCCCACTTCAAGCACAGGCTAGATGACCACCTGCAGTAAATGTGATAGAAAAGATTCATTTTGGAGTGACTAGGTGGTGTAGTAAATAGAGTACCAGCTCTGGAGTCAGGAGGACCTGAGTTCAAATCCAATCTCAGACACTTGACACACTAGCTGTGTGACTTTGTGCAAGTCACTTAACCCCAATTACCCTCCAAAAAGCAAAAAAAAAAAAGATTTATTTTGTATATGGGTTGGGTAAGAGATTCCTCCCAACTTTCAAATTCTGTGATTCTGTGAAGTTTCAGAATAGAGTTTGAATTGCATTGATAGAAGAAATACATCCCTGGGAGCTTCCTACACCAATGAAATCATGGGTTTTGTAAAATAATAATAACAACAACAATGAAGGTGGTGGTGATGATGATGATGATGACGATGATGGTGATGGTTGAGGTTCAAGGACCTCCCTCAGTTTTGGAAGGCCTATCACCAGAAAGGTAGGTGGTCATCAGGTGAATGACATTGTCTTTGGTCATAGTACAGAGATAATGCCTCTTTCCAATTTGCTCAGTTCTCTGCTCTCATATGAGTCCTTTTAAATCTTGCTTCAGTCATGTTGCTTATTTAGGTCTTCTCTTTGTCACTTCTCTTCCCTCTTTGGTGTCATCATCTCCTAGTGGCTCCCCTGGAATCGTTCTTTCTGTGTGTGTTGCCTGGGCTGATTTTTTTCTTTTCCCTGATCTCTATTGCTGTGGAGAGAAAAGCTGGGAAACTGCACGGCCCAGGGAATTAGGAGACCAGATGGAAGTGAGTCCCACTATTGAGCTCCTTTCCCCTTTTCAAGAACCATCCTTGTGTGGCATGAGCTTTCCTAAGCTCCTGGGAAGTTGATTCCTGCTTCCTAGTTTACCACGTTTTAAACAACAGAATATGGACAAAGTTGTCTGTAGAGTTATCTCCAAGGAAAAGGAAATAGAAAAATAGTCCTGTTCTTCCAGCAGATTAGAGTTTAATGAGAAGAGCAGGAAAACAAAATGGAAAAAAGTAAACAACGGAAGCAGCAGAAAATCCCCAGGCTTCACTACTACTATATTTTGAAATATTACAATATTATTCTTCAATACTTCAAGGATTTGTGATTTCATTAGTGTGAGTATTCCCTTTGCCAATACAGATCTGTGCCTTTAAGAGACAGACTTTCCTAAATCTCTATGGTTGAAAATATTCATTCCCAAGTGACTTTTCATGATGTATGTCTCTAAATTTAGCTAGCCTGAACCATAGACGACAGGCATACAGTCCTATCTATACTTAAAGCTGTTTGAGTTTGGTAGGACCTCCCAGCTTTTGTTCTCTGTTGGTCTAGAGAACCCAGGGCAACCTCCACAGCAGCATGAGATAGCAGAGTAAGGCTGTGGTATTACCACATTTACTTTATCCAAGTTCATTTCCACAAGTGGAGTAAATGGTCCTTTAATACCTGCAATGTGCAAGGCATTATATTAGCTACAATGGGGAATGCAGAAATGAATCTTTAAAATCTCTTATCTTTAAAAACTTGCAGTGTAGCAAGAGAAAGAAAATGTGCACATAGATTAATATAATGCAAATTAGAATATGATAAGCACATCAAGGAAGTGTAACGTAATGTGACAGTACTGAGGAAGGAGTGATCACTTTTGTCTGAGTGATCAGAGAAGAATTCATGGAGGAAGAATACCTGTGTTGGGCCTTAAAAGACGGGAAGGACTTTTATAGATGGTGAGTGTTTGGGTAAAGAAACAGAGTTCAGGGTTAAGGGAAAGTTCAGAAGAGGTGAATGAAATAGAAAGAATGATGTAAAAGTAGTTCCTGAGAGGTAGTGATGCAAAAGGGGAAAGAAAGGTCATAATAAAACCCAGATGAGTGACATGGTCAGAGCTGCGCTCTGAGAAGATGCAGTCTGGCAATTCTGAAGGACTTCAAAACTTTGACTGGCTGAGAGGACAACCATGACTCCAAAAGACTGATGATGAAACATATTTCTAACCTCCTCCTAGAGAGGGGAAATACTGGAGATCGCGCCAGATCTGACTTCTCACATATGGCCAATATATTGATTTAGATTGCTTGACTATACATATTTGTTATAAAGAGTTGATGAGGGCTTGTAGACAATGATAAATATTTGGGTGAAGGTAAAATAAAATCCATGAAATATTTTACAAGGTACACAAAGGGAAAGGAGTGAAAGAGCATAAGAGGGTCATAATAGAACAATTTGCTGCTGCCTCACTAAGATTTTTAAAAGCCCCAAATACTACATGTAATAGAAGATAAACTTATAAGGTCTTCTTCTCTAATATTCTTTATGTCTTGGAATGTTTGTCATTGTTAATCACTGAATTCACAATAAAAAAAAAGAACATTTTCCTGGAGTCAGAAGCCATATAAGCAAAGTCAAGAAAGGGTGCGATGAACCTGGGAGAATCCATTTTGGCAGCAGCATAGAATACAAAGAAAAGGGGGAGGGTGAAGTAGAAACAGGATTTCTGTGTGACTCCCACTTCCACCTCCTCCAATTCATGTAAAAAATGACTCTAAACAAACTTTGAAGCTACAGAACCCACAAAATAACAGAGAGAAGCTAACTTCTAACTGAAGACAGTCTAGCAGGCTGGCAGGAAGGGGCCAGCGAGGTGCTCTGGGAGCCAAGGAAAGCCCTGCCTGAGTTGAAGATTTTAGCCTCAGGGTGGCCACAACCAGCCACTGGCTGGAGGGACTTCAGATCACCAGCAGCTGTGGTGGTTTCCAGAATTATCAACACATAGATGCTAAGGACAAACTGAGAGTTCAGTTCAGTGTGGACTTTGTGAACCAGGAGTTCAGGAGTGGGGTCAGGCTTTTACCCCGTGGAGGGAGAAGCGGGTAAGGTGTGGTGGCCATGCAGCCACCACCACGTGGCTGCTTTAGAGCTCCTGGCCTGCAGATTGTAGGGGGGACCAAGCAACTAGGCTGAGGGGTAATTGCTCTTGCTTTAACCTGCTTGGATCTGAATGACTGTCTAGGGTGTAGGTCCTGGGGTACATAACCAGTTTGCCAGAGTGTGTGGAGGCCTTAGAGAGGGTACCCAACTAATAGCTTTAGCAGCTGTGAAAATCCAAGCAATTGGGACAAAGCTCCCCTCTCTGGTAGCAGAGGTCTACTATGGCAAAAAGTTCAAAAGTCAAGTAGTTGAATGACAACATGAGCAAGCAAAGAAAGCAAAGCAAGCAGAGCAATCCAACTTTACACTCCTATTTTGGGGTCAAAAAGGATCAAAGCATGGAACAGGAAGAAGACAAGAAAGTTAGAACTCCTGCACCAAAAGCTTCCAAGAAAAATATGAGCTGATAACAGACCATAGAGGAGCTTAAGAAGGATTTTGAAAACCAAATAAGAGAAGTGGAGCAAAAATTGGGAAGAAAAATGAGGGTGATGCAAGAAAATTATGAAATGAAAGTCAACAACATGACTGAAGAAAGTAACACTTTATAAAATAGACTAACTCAAATGGCAAAAGAAGGTCAAAAAGGCAATGAGGAGAAAAATGCCTAAAAAAGCCAAATTTGCCATATGGAAAAAGAATCTCAAAAGCTCACTGAAGAGAATCATTCCTTCAGAATTAGACTGGAGCAAATGGAAGCTAGTAACTTTATGAGAAATCAAGATGCTATTAAACAGATCCAAACAAATGAAAAAATAGAAAGCAATGTGAAATATCTCATTGGAAAAACCAGTGACCTGGAAAATAGATCCAGGAGAGATAATTTAAAAATTATTGGACTACCTGAAAGCCATGATCAAAAAAAGAACCTATCCTTCAATAAATTCTCAAGGAAAATTTCCCTGATGTTTTAGAACCAGAAGGCAAAATAGAGGTTTAAAGAATCCACCAAACACTTCCTGAAAAAGATCCCAAAAAGAAAACTCCTAGGAATATTATAGCCAGGTTCCAGAGTTCCCAGATCAAGGAGAAAATATTACAAGCAGCCAGGAAGAAACAATTTGAATATTGTAGAAACACAATCAGGATAAAACAGGATCTGGCAGCTTCTACACTGAGGGATTGAAGGGCTTGGAATATGATATTCCAGAGGTCAAAGGAGCTGGGATTAAAACCAAGAATCCCCTACCCAGCAAAACTGAGTATCGTGTTTCAGGGGAAAATATGGTCATTTGATGAAATAGAGGACTTTCAAGCATTCTTGATGAAAAAACCAGAGTTGAATTGAAAATTTGACATTCAGATACAAGAAGCAAGAGAAGCATGAGAAGGTAAACAGGAAAAAGAAATCATAAGGAACTTATCAAAGTTGAACTATTTACATTCCTACATGGAAAAACAATAATTGTGACTTATGAAACTTTTCTCAGTATGAGAATAGTTGAAGGGAATAGAAATGTATATGTATATATATATATATATATATACACACACCATATATATCTATATAGGAGGGTATATGGGGATATGAATACATATGTGAATGTGTGTATATATGTGTACAGGTATACATAGACAGAGGGCACAGGAGCAATTTAATAGGAAGGAATGATACTTAAAAGGTGAAATTAAGAGTTGAGAGAAGAATATAATGAGAGGAGATAGGGAGGGACAGAATCGGGTAAATTATCTCATATAGAAAGGGGAAGAACAGGAAAGCAAAAGGGAATGGGTCAACCTTATTCTCGTTGAATTTCTCTTAGGGAGGAAATGACATACACACTAAATAGGGTATCTCACCCTACAGGAGAGTAGGGGGGAAGGGGATGAGAGGAGGGATGATGGAGGGGAGGGCAGGCTTGGGGGGAGGGAAGTTGGAGGTACTCACTTTTGAAAAGGGACAGGATCAAAGTAGAGAATAGAACAAGTGGGAGGTAGGATACAATGGAGGGAAATATAGTTGGTCTTTCACAATATATACACCATGCATAGCTACACATGTACAACCTATATTGAATTGCTTATCTTTCCAGTAAGGGTGAGTAATGAGTGAATAAGGGAAAGAATCTGGAATTCAAATTTTACAATCAAATGTTTAAAAAATATATATTATTATTATTATTATTATTTTACATGTAACTGGGAAATAAGATGTACAGGCACTGGAGCATAGAGATCCACTGTGCCCTACTGGAAAGTCAGAGGGGGAATGGGAGAAGATATGGGAGAGAGCAGATTAGGGGATGGGATATTCAGCGGGATCACTGTTTTGGGGTGGTGAGTAGGCGAAAAATGGGGAGAAAATTTAGAACTCAAAATCTTGTGGAAATGAATGATGTAAACTAAAAAATAAAAAAAGAGAGAAAAAAATAACCAAAAAAAAGAATACTTAAAAAGGAATCAGGAAATTTAGGGTATAAAGACAGTTTATGGACAGATTGCCCAGCCCTTTGAATGCCAGGCTGAGCAGGTCTTTGGTAGATAATAGGGAGCTATTGATAATTTGAGGTGGGGAGAGGTCTAATTAGATTGCTACATTAAGAAGGTTATGCTGATGGTAATGCATATGTAGATTGGAAAATTGGAAAACTGGAGACTGATAGACCGGCAGTAAAATGATTGCAATAATCCAGGAAAGAAGGTGATAAGGGCCTTAGCTTAATTGGTGCCTGTGGAAATGGAAAGAAGAGGATGGATTAGAGAGATACTGCAACAGTAGAATTAATAGACCTGGCAACTGATTGGATGGGTGGGGTGGGGTCCAAGAAGGCGTAGAAAGTCAATGATGGTTTTAAAGATTGTAGCTAAAGCAACTGGGAGAATGTGCCAAGAACAAAAAATATAGAAGCCAAGAGAAGGGCAGTATTGCAAAGGAGTGATGCTATAATCCAGATGTGCTCAGAGCCACAAAGAATAGGAGAAATAATAAGGCTTAAAGTACACCTTTAAAATAAAGGACAAGAGAGAGCCAGGTGTGGTGGAGCAAGCCCCGCGCCAGGAATAAAAAGATGTGAGCCTGACTTCAAACCTTATACCTAAATTGCTGTAGGTGTCAGTTTCTACATTTTTAAAATTATGGGGTTAGACTAAATGGTCTCTAAGGTATCTCCCGACTTGAAAGTAAGATTCTATTCTAGCTCTTGCACATGGAAGATACTGATCCTACAACCCGTTTTAATTTATTTACACATTTATTTTTGTAGATTATCCACATTTGCCTCATGTGTTCCTCATAACAATCCTGTGAGGGAGGTTGTGCGAGTATCATAGTCTCCACTTAACAAACGAGTAAACTGAGTCTCAGAGAGGAGAAGTGACTTGCCCATAGTCACATATTTGCCCATGTGAGCCCATGCTTATGTAGAACTAACCTAGTTCTCTAGGCTCCAATCATAGCACTTTTTCTACTACGCCTTCCTGATTCTTCTACTAACTTCCATGGCAATAAAGCTATAAGGTCAACAAAGTACTTACAACCCTGAAAGGCAGGTCATTCAAATATTATTATTACTCCCACTTAATAGGTTCCTAACTAATCAGATTAAAGTTCATTAGGACAGTTTGGGAAACAATGCTTATTCTCTGTCATCTTCCTCTCCTCTTCCTCCTTCATCGCTGTAACTACTATTCCGATGCAGTCAAATTGAGTCAAACCACTGGTGATTTTTAAAGCACTTATTTACAATCAGATGAAGGGTGTTTTGTATTCATTTTCATAATAATTAAAAATAATAATCATGAGTTTGCCTGTATATTATCAGATTCTTCCAACCTAAACTGTTTTGCGTACATTGGCCCATCACCACAATTATTAAGAAGAGAGTTGTCTGGGCAATGTGATTATTTGCATGATAGAGTTAATAATAACAACAATAACAGTAACTACTTTTTCATAGTGCTTTGTTTTGCAAAGCATTTTAATCTCATAATCTCATTTAATTCTCACAATAACTCTGTGAGGCAAACTCTATTTGTATCGTCATCATTTCATAGGTAAAGAAGCAGAGGTTTTGTGAAAGTCAATGACGCATACCTCCTGAGGATCCAAGGAAGGAAGACGTGAACCCGTTCTTCCTGATTCCAGGTTAAACACTGCTTCCACTGCCCCAAACCTCCCTCGGTTATGTCTTTGAACTGGATTTCACATGGCTGCTCTTAAACAACTCCCGCTTGTTTTACTGGGAGCTGGGAATAAATATGTGAGGAAAGCCTCCCAGAACTGAACTATGTGTGAAATCTATTTGCTTCACTTCAGCCAAGCTTATATCTGCAAACTGTTAATTTTGCTGCTCTGTAGACTAATGCAATCTAGTTCACTCCAAGAGGAAATGTGGGTCTTCTGTTTTTTGGTGATGTGGGTACTCAGTGTCAGCACCCACTGGATAGTAAATAGCAATATCATTGTACTGAACGTGGGTAACAAAGAGAAACACACACACAAATACACACACATATATATACAAACACACATACATACAAACACATATATACTCACACAAACACACATGCAAACACCTACACATACATGCATACACACAGACACGCATACACACAGACACACACAAACATATACATGCTCAGAGGCTAAGCTTGCCTGGATTGGTACCATTATGCAAATGCAGGATGAGAAGATGATAAAGTGACAGATGAAAACATCGAATCTTTCAATGAAATCAGTCTAACTGAACAATGGAGCATAGAGTCTGTAACAGCAGCTTTGCATCGAGAAGAACCAAAGACTCAAACCCTTAAACACAGGTGCCCTCTCACAATGTATAAACACATTCGTGTACACATGTTCACAGAGGAATATAGGACAATATGGAAGAAAAAGATGGTGCATGAGTATTACCTGGTAGTCAGTAGTGTCCCCTGAATGATTTCTTCATTTTAATGATTTCTTCATTTTATCACTGTGACATTGTCTTCTTTCACTATTTGTATGTATGATAATATTAGCTAACATTTATATAACACTAACTATGTGGCAGGCACTGTGCTAAGCACTCTTATGATATTATCTGTGTTCAATCTTGTTCTCTGTCGCTGACCTCTCTCAGCCTCAGTTTCCTATCTTGCAAAATGAGGGAGTTGGACTCTGTGACCATTGAGGCTCCTTGCAGGTCTATCATTCTTTGGTGCTACAAGTGCTCAGGTTTCCCCTCTTGACTCCTGTTCTTTATTGCCTCCTGTCTCCTCTCTCTTTTTCCCTCCTTTCTTTCCCTGGAGTGAGAGAGATCAGTGAGGCCAGCTTGTTTTAGTATAGTACTCAGGAAAAAGAGAAGGCTGCCCATTATAATGAAATGCTTCTGCCGGCCAGCCAAGGTAACGAACTGCTGTTTGTTATGAGTCAGACATTTTGTTTGCCTAAGGCATCCTGAACTTCCAGAGCAGAGCTGCCAGAGAGAGCCCTCTTAGTAAGTTTCTATAGAAAGACTTAAGTCAAGTGCCTCTTTTGTCAAAACCAAACACAAGACCTAGTGCCATAAATATGTGTAGTAATAATACCAGCTCTAAGGTTTCTAAAGCACTTTACATATGCTATCGCATTTGATCTTTACAACTACCCTTCGAGGTCAGTACTATTATTAACCCTATTTTGCAGATAAAGAAGGTGGGGCTGATAGGAACTTTCCCAGTGCCCAACAACTAAGTAAGGCAAAATTTGGATGTAGGTCTTCCTGACTCCAAGTATATCACTCCATCCATTATGCCACCTAGCTTCCTGGTGGACAGATGTCTGAAAGATGACTTTCATCTTCTGGCTTTGCATTGCTTCCCTTTGTATCTGCTTCTCTGCCTAGTGTCAACTCCCCAGAACAAGGAGTGCTTCCTAGGATAAGCTCATCACTTTTAACTCTCCACTATGCTGCTAACTTAAGCCTTCATTGACAGCACCTCCCTAAGTTTCTGTTCCCCTCTCATTGCAGGGCTGGAGGGCCAAGTACCCAAATCCTCCCAATGCTTTCTTTTATAAAGGGCAGAAACTCAACTCTCAACTCCCCGTCAAATCCTGAAAATAAATGACCAAAGGGCCACAGAGGTTATACAACTGCTATTAACTCTGAAAAATACCAAAAAGCTCACAGAGGGCATACCCCGAGTGTTAACTCTGAAAACTAAAATAAAACCAAAGAGCTAACAGTGGTTATAAGCAAAAAAGCTTTTTTGGAGGAGGGAAACCAGACACATGCCAGGGTCTGCTCTGATACCGCGGAGACCCACTGCAGTGAGACGGAGATGATATATATATAATAATGGCTGCACAGTGAGCTGTAGCCATGACAATGAGGGGGGCACGGCAACAATGTAGCAGGGTTTCATGACCAGAACACGGTTCCTGTAGGTGCTTGTCCTAGCTGAAGGACCACCTCAGGCTTATGTAAAACACCTGGGATTTTGCTGCAGCAGAATTCATCCAGGTGAGTACAAAGGATTATTGTTATGCCAAGCTCAGGGCACAGCTTGCTTGCTGGCCTTAAAAAAGAGAGGGATGGTCTTGGCATGGGGATTCTGACCTCACTTCACTCATGAAATAGCTACCCTGGTGTCTCTCTCTCTCTCTCTCTCTCTCTCTCTCTCTCTCTCTCT
>NW_027185664.1:6530914-6537296 GCF_028583685.1 Petaurus breviceps papuanus
TGTCTCTCTCTGTCTCTGTCTCTGTCTCTCTCTCTGTCTCTCTCTCTCTCTGTCTCTCTCTGTCTCTCTCTCTCTCTCTGTCTCTCTCCCCTTCCCTCTATCTCCCCCCCTTTCCCTTTTCCTCTCTTTCTCCTGCCTCCTTTTTTGTGCTCTCCCCCCTTTTAGATTGTAAGCTCCTTGAGGGAAGGGAGTATCTTTCTTTTTATTAATTTTATCTCCAGTGCTTAGTACAATGCCTGACACATAGAAGGCACTTAATAAATGTTGATTGGATAGGATTGGCTTTCACTGAGTTCTGGCTCCCTTCTGATTATACAACCTCTCTGGCCACCCTGTCCAGAACTGGTTGCACTTTCACTCATTTCCCTGACTCACTACTCAAGGTGGGAGAGTAAGAATATTCCTTGTTTCCCATTGCTACTTCCAGATTCTCCCTCTGTCTCCATCACTCAGTAAGTTCTCTTCATCAATCCATATATACTACCTAATAAAACTCCTGGTAGCTGCTTCTTACTGACCTCCAGGACATTCCCTTTCCTTCCTTATGAGCTCAAAACCTGGCTCACCATCTTTCTCCTCCTTCATTCCTGCCCTCATGCTATGGATATTTGCTCAATCTCCCTTACCTCCCTCCCAATTCCCGAACTTGCTCATTTCCCCTGACTTCCACTTCACTTCCCATTATCCCTCAAAAATCACCACTTTCCTCTTTATGAATTATGAAATTCTCTTATCTGATCACAATGTATTTGTCATTCTACTTCTCCCTCTGCCTTTCAGTCTCAAAATCTGACCATGGGTCATCCACACAATGACCTAAAATTCTTCAACCCCTCAATTCTCTCCTAGGCCATTACTCTTGCATTAGTTATATTCTCCTCCTTTTCCCATTTTGGACCCCTGGACTAATTAGTTCAACACTATAATGTCTTCTTTTGAGTTTCTTGGCCCCTTATTATATCGTCAATATTGCCTTACCAAACCTTGACCTTCAATCACTCTCATCCTCTACTCTGCCCCTTTACATGGGCTGCTAAACAAAGGTAGAACAGATCATGAAACTCTGATTACTGGATCCACTAGCATATAGGTTATGTACCCTCAACTGGACATCACTGATGTAAAGTAATTCTTTTACATATCCCTAATTAATTCACTGTCTCACTCACCAAAGCATCTCTTCTAAAATTTTCTGTCCCTCCTCAAACTTCCCATGGTTCCCCCTCTCTCTATCTCTTTACTGAGAAATTTGCCTCATTTTGCTGGAAAAACATTGAGGTCATTTGCCAAGAGCTCCCTGTTCCCCATCTTCCTTTTCTTACATCTTACATCTCACATCTTATAGATGTTTTCTGCCAATATCTCCTCTTTCATCCCTGTCTTACACAAAGAGATGAAGCTTTTCCTTGACAAGGCAAATCTCTATACCTGTACAAGGGATTCCTTTCCATCGTATCTTCTCTTATGGACTACCTCCATTCACACTCTCTCACTTATCTTTAATCTCTCCTTGTCTACTGGCCACTTCTCTACTGCCTACAAATATGCCCATGTCTCCCCATCCTCAAAAATGACTCACTTGATCCAGCCATCCTTGCTATCATCCCATAATCTTTCCTGCCTTTTGTGGCTAAACTTCTTGAGAAGGTCATCTATAACAGGCCCCTCCACTTTCTTTCCTCTCACTGTCTTCTTAACCCTCTATAGTCTGGCCTTCTACTTCATCAGGAAACCAAAATGACTCTTTCCAAAGTGACTAATGATCTCTTAATTCCCAAATCTAATGATCTTTTCTCAGTTCTCATCCTTCTTTATGTCTCTGCAATTTTTGACAATGTCAATTATCCCCTTTTCCTTGAGACTCTCTTTTCTATAGGTTTTCATGACATTACTTTCTCCTGATTCTCCTTCCCATCTGACCACTTCTCAGTTTCCTTTGCTAGATAATTATGCAGGTCACTCCTGCTAACCTTGAGTTTCCCAGAAGGCTCTGAACTTCATTCTATTCTCTTCTCTTTCTATATTGTTTTATTTGGTAATCTCATCAGCTCCAAGGATTCAATTACCATCATTGTGCTGATGATTCTGATCTAACTCACCCACCTTTAAGCTCTTTGATGACCACCAGTCTCACATTTCCAACTACCCATTAGACATCTCAAAATGGATGTCCCATAGACACCTTAAACCCATCATCTCTGAAACAGAATCATTAGCTTTCCCCCAAAACCGTCCCCTCTTCTTAACTTCCCTATTATTGTTGAGGGCACCACCATCCTTGTAATCATCTTGGCTCAAAAATCCATGTTATCCCAGATTCCTCACTCTTTGTCACACTCCATATACAATATCTCTGTGTTGATTTTACCTTCAGAACATCTCTCACATATCCCCGCTTCTCTCCTCTGATATGGCCACCACCTTGGAGCAGGCTTTTACCACCTCTTGCTTGTATTACTGCAATAATTGTGTTCTTGGTGGTTGATTTCCTTGCCATAGATCTCTCCCCACTGCAACCCATTCTCCACTCAGCTGTCACAGCAATCTTCCTAAAACACAGGTTGGAACATGTCACCTTTCTACTCCATAGATTCCATTGGCTACCTAGCACCTTCAAGGTCAAATATAAAATACTCTATTTGGTGTTTAAAACCCATCAAAACATCTTTCCCTGTCCCCACTTTCCCAGTTCTCATACTCTGCCATCCAAGTGACATAAGACTCCTTGAAATTACTCAGACAAGATACTGGGCATTGTCACCAGCTGTCCCCCATACCTGGAATTATTTCCTTGTCCTCTTCATCTCCTGACTTTCCTGGCTTCCTTCAAGTCCTGCCTAAAATCCCACCTTCTACATGAAACCTTTTCCAATTTCCCTTAATTCTCATACCTTCTCTGCATTGATCATTTCTAATTTATCCTCTATATAGCTTGTTTGCACATAGTTGTATGCATGTTGTCTCCTGTGAGCTTCTGGGATTGTCTTTTGCCTTATTTTGTATCCCCCAAGTTAACAGAGCTACTGTCCCATAGTAGAAGCTTAGTAAGTGATTAGTGACTGAGTGAAGAAAAGCTCCATCTGAAGGTTGCTTTGACTAAATGATTTCTTTGTGTTTGTTTAGTTTCCAGACATTGTTTTGTAATCAACAGTCATGGAGAATGCTGAAGATAGGCAGTATAGTGTCTTGAAAGAGCAACCAACTGGGAGTCATATATATATCACCGTTATGAACCAGCAATGGAATGCCTAACTTCCCTGGATCCTAATTTCCATCAACCTCAGGTCTGTAGGCTCTTCTAATCCAATTATTTTTTTAAATATACAATTCCCCTAAGCTAAGGGCAGATTTCAAGTGTTCATAGTGTCTAAACGAACATCGATCCCCACAGCAACCCAGATTATAACCATCAGTAGTAGCATCATCTCTGAAAAGGTGAACACATATAGAAGTATGACTCTAAGTACTATGCTGAACAGCAGAGAAGCACAGGACTAGAAGAAAACTCAAGATCAGTTTCTCTCTTTCCTTGCCTCCGGGCAGTATTCAGCATCCTAGAAAGCAGTACTTCTAACCTTTCTTTAAGTATTTGAAGAAATTGTTTCCCACAACCTCCAAATGTGATACACAATATTCTTTCACAACATTTTCACCCAGAAATTTCTGATCTATTACCCAAGTCCCTCCTGTGGCAATCCCTTTGGGGTCTTTTGCATGGATGGGGATATACACCTGCCAAAGAGTCGCTTAAACCAGTGGGATTTTGAAAGGCCAAAACCACATTTTTATCTTGTTGGTTGCATATTTTACAAGTCAAAACTTGTCTGCCTCATTGTTGGGTCTTATTTCCTTATCGTATTTTATGCACCCAACGTTCACCTTTCATACTATGTAGTTCATCTCCTTACTTCCAGGAATATGTCACATGTTCACCATTTCTGTGACTTCATTCACATTCTTCCCTTGTAGAGAGTGCTATTCTCCCTTCAACTCAAGTTCCATCTTCTCCATGCAGACTTTCTGGATTGCTTTATCCTATACAAATCATCCTTTCCTCTGACCTCTTATAGCATTTAGGGTCTGTAATAAAGATATAATGTTTTATTATTCACTCTCTTAGAATCATAAGATTAAGAGTTATGAGGGATCTTGAAAGGCAGCTAGGGAAATTGTAGATGGAAAAACTGGTACAGAAAAGATTCCACAGATTATAAATATACTTTTCTTGATTAGTTATGATAATATTAACATCATCATTGTTAAATTATTCCAGATATTAAGATAGTTCTATTTTAAAGTAGCACCCAGAGCAATTTCATTCTTGAATGAGTGAATGAAAGGCATTTTTAAAGAATTTTCTATATGCCAAACACTGTGTTAAGTGCTGGAGATGCAAATACAAAAGCAGAGAGCCCCTACCTTCAAGGAACTTTTATTCTAACAAGGAGAGACAAGCCATATAAGAGAGTGGTGACTAGGGAAGGGTATTTTGGTTTGGAAAGTTATGAAGATGGTAAGTGGAGCCATAGAAAAATGTAGGTTGACACCCTTTCCCCAACATTTTCTAATATAGCAATGGCAGTATCAATTTAATTATGGAGGATAGTAAATACATCGCCTAGGGCAGTTGATTTAAAAAATGAGATATAATGGGAAGAATAGCTGGTGCTGCCTAGATATAGTGAACCACATGAAGCACTCACCAATCAGGTCAGCAGGGAAACTCTTCTAGAACTGAAAGAGTTAAGTACTCCTAAGTGTGTTTTTGGTTCTAAGAGTATGGCAGGTCAGTGAGTAGCTAATTCCAGGTTTAAGATACACAGTGGTTAAGCCTTAACTTTAAAAAAAATCATAGTTCATGAGCCCCCATCAGTGTGTTTTCTTTCACTAGAGACCAAGTGTACAGATTAATTCAAAAGAATTCAAGTAACATCATGTCAAAATAAACGACAATAACCGCCCCCCCCAATGCATAGGCATAAGTCATTCTATAATGTTCTATATCTGCAATGGGGAGGGGCACTTGTGTAGGGAACATATGTTGCCAGATAACATGTATGCATGAGTGGAGCAATTCATGGCTCTGACACCACAGAACTCCCAATGTCCTCTGGTGATGATATCATGCAACTCTGCTGCTTTCTACTGGGTCTCTGCTAAGCTGCTGTTCTTCTACTACCTATTGGTATTCACCTGTGATGAAACTCCTCTATAGAGAAAAGAGTCTTATAGCTCTTCAGTTTCTAGCTCTATGACTTATAGGATATATTTATTTCTTTTGCGCTTCAGACCTCAGTTGCCCTGATCCTGTCAACCAGGTGGAGAAGCTTTGAGTCATTTTAAGTATGGCTTTTGCATTTTTTTCTCTCCTGCCACTAGAGTTATCAGAGTCTAAGCTGGTCTTTGGCTTAAGAATAAGAAAATTCCTTGCAATTCAATTTAACCCCCATGGTGTCAATTATAGTCCATGCAAATCTCAGGAGCTAGATGGAGAAGACTAAAAGTGGCTATCAATCCACTGCATTGTCTAAGTTTACTAAACATTGTAAGAAACTCAAAAAAATTATAGACTAATGCCACTTTAGAAGGATACTTCTAGATGCTTGTCAAGAAACCATATATTTAATTTTCATTTTAATTTAATTATTCATTATAATTTAGTAATTATAGCTAACTTGGGTAATTTTTGTTTTGCTATAATGTTTTAGGATCGTATTAATATGGAAGATCAAAGTAGATCAAAGAAGAGTAGGGATCTCATGATAAATAAGATAAGACTTAAAAAAAGCATTTCAAAAACATTTTCTGCTCCTTTCTGCTGCTCTTTCATCGGATTTTTTTCTAGTCCATCCTCTATTACACTACAAATATATGTTCTGTAATTCTAAAAAGAGTTCTGGGGAAAAATGTATTTTAGAAATGTACCATATGAGAAAAAGAGGTTGACCTTTAGAAACAGATAAAACCTTGTGAGATTAGGTTTCCATAGGCAAAGAAAGGAAAGGGGGGGGGAGGCGTTGAAATTGGTTTGTAAATAATTGAGCCCTCAAAAGTCACTTTCCTTTTATAGTCCTGGAAGGAACTACTTGATCTTTCTGTTGGATTATATTCAATTTTAATTAAATGCTTACTATGGTAACGCTTGTGTCAATTACTGGCTTTCTTTTGACAGAAAGGACATGGTGATGCTTTGGGGACTGTGATAGTAATGGCAATTAAAGATTCCCCTGTATTGGCTTGGTTTTCAAATTGATTGTGTTAAAACCCAGAGTTTGTTAATCCCACCTGTGGGATGGGCTTGTTGATGTGAAAAGAAAGTCCTGAACTGGGAGGAGCTGGTGAGGGACAGTACTGTTGTTGCAGGGGTCTGGAGACTGTCCTG
>NW_027185664.1:6537306-6579414 GCF_028583685.1 Petaurus breviceps papuanus
AATCACACTTAGTAAATGCTGTATTTGGAATGATGTCATGTTTTGATCTTCTCTGTTCTTGGTTTGTCACTAAATAAAATAGAGAGCACCTATGCTGGTATTTTGAACCTGGGAAGTTGCCTTCTTTTGGCATTACATTACAGGGGCCTCTAACTTTTCTGATTTGTTGCTTTCACCAAGATGATCTGGAAACTTCAGTATATGACATCTCTGTCACCACCATCACCACCACTGCCACCCAATGCCAAGGGTAGTGATTGGTTCCTTTAAAAACACACAGGCCAACATGGCTCAAAACACAAACAACTTTATTTAAAGAAACAAATAGATCTTACATCTGAGCCCATAAGAGAAATGCTACCCACCAATTAGCAACTCTCCTCCCAGAGAGACCTGTACAGTTCTGAGTAAGGCCTTGGTAGGAAGTAGTGTGGGTTTGCTTTTCTACATTAGTGTCCCCTTCTATGTCTGTGTAGCTTGTTTGTTTCCAATCATCTACATAGTTGTTCCTTGTTGCTAATCCCCATTACTGCCCATCACAGTGCTACTTCATGAAGTTCTCCGTGATGCCAGCAGGTGGCTATTCCATACCTATCCCCCACTCACTGTCTTCTATGACTTCTTTAGCAAATGGTATTGATTATTTTCTCAGGGGACCACCAGCTCTCTAATAATTTCTACATGGGGATAACATTGGGCATGTTTAGAGTTCACAAATATACCTCCATTATTCTGATGATTTATTTTTATCCAGTGGTCTTCCAGCCCAAGGTTTCTTCATATCAGATGTCTTTGTTAACTATAGAAATTTATTCTTCTTGAATCTTACAAGTGAATCTTAGGATCTTAAGATCATAGACAGAGCTTAGGAAGAACCTTACAGGCCATAATTCTAAACCTATTATTTTGTGGATTTAAAAAAAATGAATTTTATGGGTGGCTAGGTGGCACAGTGAATAAAACATCAGCCCTGGAGTCAGGAGGACCTGAGTTCAAATCTGGTCTCAGACACTTAACACTTACTATCTGTGTGACCTTGGGCAAGTCACCTTGTCAAGGATCACAAAACTAGTAATGTGTCAGAGGCAAGATTTGAACCCAGGTCTTTCTGACTACAAGTCCAATTCTCTCTTTTTAAAAAAGTTCAGTTCAATCAAAGAACTCAAATGACTATTTTTAAGAAATAAAGTTTTTTTAAATTTATTCTCAGAAAAAGTCATATACTTGATTGTGTTCAGTTGAGTTTTAGGTCGATGGGTTTATGGGGGTAGGTGCCCTTTTCTCCTGAAGAAGGGTCCAATGGGAACAGAACTTACATGAATGTAAGGAGGTGGGAAGATTCTCAGTACCACCTTAATGGACAAAAGATGTTTTCATGAGAATCATGTGCTAAAGTGTGCAACAGAGACAATTTTTGTCTCTATAGATTGGTTTCTTCATGTGTGTTGACTTTGGCTTCTCTACTAGATCTCAGCTTCTTTGACATCATCTGAGACAGCTGACATCTTGCATTTTGAGACTCCTTTCAATGTCCCAAATGGCACTGGAATCATGGGAATGAAATTCAGGAGATTTGGAATAATCCATATCAAATCCCAAATGCTAATTATGAGCTCCCCTGCTTCAGCTAATGCACTACATAACCTTTCCCTGATGGGAGTCAACATGACTTCCTAAAGTTTATTCTCATAGATGAACCTGTTTTAAGAAAATGCTGGACCAGAGGCTGCCCCTTTTCAAACCTGGGGTCCAAGGACAGGATCCCATGTATTTACTCTCAAATGACTTAAATCATCAATCAAATGATCTGTCAGAAAAAGGATGCCTTTCCCCTGTGCTCTCTTTCTCCATAAGTTTTCCTTCCTATTCAAAAGTCTTTGCTTCTCAAGTGGGGACACCTGGTCTCTCTGCCCACTTAGAGGTAGAGGGTAAACTGGAAAGTGTCTGGGAAAGCATACCTGAATTTTTTTTAAAGTGGAACCTGTACTACAGAAGACCTAGTCAGGTGTTTCTTTTACAAGGAAAAAGATGAAGAGCTAGCATCCCTGAAAACCTTAACCCAGAATCAGGTGTACGTATGAAGTCATTCTTGCTCCTAATCAACTGTTTTCACTCTACCTCCACACACCAGTGATTGGTTTTAATGTTAGTAAAGAATAAAATTGGTTCAAGAGAATTCAACTGCTTTTTAGGTGAATTTAGTCAAGTTGGCACTTTGAGCAATTTTTTTTAAGTTCAATTTGATCAAAGAACTCAAATGACCAGTTTTTTTTTTTAAATAAATTAATTTGTTCTCAGAAAAAGTCAGATGCTTGACTGTGTTCAGCTGAGATTTTGGTTGATGTGTTTATGGGGGTAGGTGCCCTTTTTTCCTGAAGAAGGGTCCAATGGGAACAGAACTTACATGAATGTAAGGAGGTGGGCAGATTCTCAGCACCATCTAAATGGGCAAAAAATGTTTTCATAAGAATTATGTGCTGAAATGCGCAGCAGAGAGCATCACATATTTGTCTACTGGTGTGTGGCCTCTGGTGCTTAAAGCTGCTGATTTCAAGCAGAAAAAAAGAAAAAATCTTCCTTTGAAATGCTCAAGGGAAAGTAAAGCCAAAGCAGGAGCTTGGTCAGTTTATCTTGTCAGGAGGGATGGTGAGGGAAAGGACTACCTTAGGAAATTCTCTCTGTTTCTGTCTCTCTATCTGTCTGTCTATCTCTCCCCTCTCCCCTCAGTAGTTTCTATCATTCTGTGTTTTTGTCCCCCATCTCTCTGTCCCCTCTGTCTCAATCCTTACCTTTTTCTATCTCTCTCCCTTCTTCCCTCTGTCTTTCCCTCCCTTTATTTTCTCCCTCTATTCTTCATGTAGCAAAAAAAAAATCACTTCCAAGTGAAAAGTAGAAACAATTAGTATTCCTCATCTGCCATTGTCTTCCTTCTGCACTGACAAGGATGAGCAGGAGATTGAGAGGCACTGGGCTCAGCTCGAGCCTGTATGAAGCCCACAAAGGTCAACCTGCTTCACTGCAGTTAGGAACATTTGCCCCCTGTACAACACCCATAATATTACCCAGTCTTGTATGTCCTTATTTGTTCTATTCCTGAGGAAAAGTGAGGATTGTGCTTATTGATAAGTCATTAGACAGGAGTGATTCCACGAGCTAGGTGGCAATGGTCTGGGTAGAGTGGCAGAGGACTTGATATGAGAGGAGAAATGCTTCCTGGTTCAAAATTTTCTTATTTCAGAAAAGAGAACAGGGCTGATTCAGGCATTCACCAACTATGGAAAAGTCCCTGGATCCTTCTGGGCCTTGGTTTCCCAATCTGTTAAATGGGGATAATCATGCAAGCCCTTGACACTTTATAGGGTTCTTATGAGAATCAAGTGATATAATGAATGTAAAAGCACGTTGAAAAGCCCAACGCACCATGTATGTAGGAGAACTGAACTGAGGTCTCACCCACCTCATTTCAGGCAGAGAAAGCTCCACAACCGAACTAAATCAGGGAGGAAACCTGACCACTGAAGAGTGATCATTAGAAGCATGTATCCTGCTGGCTAGGTAGTCAATTGCCTTTCTGTAGACTCTGTTTAGCCATTTACCAAAATTGACAGAAAGGATGCCTTTTTAAATTCATTTTGGCCATTACCCCCTATCAGCAGAGTATCAATGAAAAAGACATGTTTACATCCAAATAAGTTACTTAAACTCTGTTTACTCTTTCACCCTAAATTCAGAATATGGAAGAATTTTTGTCAAATGCTACATCTATACAGGGCTACAGAATCCATCCATCCATGCATGCATCCATCCATCCACACACATTTATCAAGCGACTGATAAATGCATTGCACTGTATTAGATACTAAGAATACAAGACGAGAATCACCCTTGACACCAACAGCATTCAATTAGGGGTGTGGCTGTTGCACTTCTAACACTGAAAAAGCAGCCTTGGGGAAGAAACAGGCCATTCTTGTTGAGATGCTGCTCTGATAGTCATGGCCTATAACCCTAATACTTGCTCCTTGAGCCAATGAGATACATACTAAGACCAAGGATAGAAGACTAAGTTTTCTGGTCAAGTTTCAGTCTGTGATAAAGAGGCCATTTAAAAATAGATCTGGTCTCATCTCAGGAAAGACAAATTGCCTGAGGCTCAGTCCCATCACCCTAATAGTATATTTTAGAGCATCAGACCTAACAGTGGTCTTCTTGTGATAATAAGCTTATAGACTGAACTGCTAGAAAATACATCTAGAACTAGGAGGGACCTCAGAGGCTATCTAACCTCCTGATTTCCAAGTTGGAAAAACTGAGGCCCAGGGTGGTAAAGTCACTTGCCCAGAGTCCCATAGCTACTGAGTATTCATTAGAGGCAGGATTTGAAAATAGGTACTCTGACTTCAGAGTTAGAGCTCTTTTCACCATATAATGCAGACTAGTCTGTAAATATATCACTTTTGAAGACATTATGGCTGCACATCACTTAGGATTGCCTTCAGAAACTAAGGCACATCCTATTTATCATATATCCTCTATGGTGGGAAATCTTTTGCTGTATGAAGGTAATTTTTATTTTTGCAAACACCCCCAAATCATCAAGGTTCAAAGCTGATATGGATAGAGCAGGTTATCATTCTAGGTAATGTGCTTTGAGTCAATTCAATTAAAGTTAAGAATAATGCTAAGGTACTGTGCATGAACCTATGGTTGAAAACAGCATCCTCCCACCTCAATGGGCCTACAATCTACTGTGGAAGTGAGGCAGGGGGAAGGGGAATATAGCTTTTTTAACTGAGAGGATCAGAGAAGGCTCTGTGAAGGAAGTGTCCCCTGAAATGTGGATTGAAGTCTCCCTACAAGGATTTGAGTGGGTGTGGGTGAGAATGGAGCTTATTCAGGATTGTGCAAATGTACAGAGGTAGAAGAGTGAGAAGGCCAGGAAGCAGCAGGACTTCCAGGTTGGTTGTAGCATGGAGATTAGTGTTCTATAAAATAATGAGACCAGGTAGTTGTCTTGTGCAGTTGTTAAATGGTCTGTAGGACTCTCTCAAAAGAATCTGAGAGGAGTTTTGGGGAATGGTGGTATCTTGGCTACCACATCTAGGTAGAGAGGGGGTAGACTACAGGTGTGGAATGTTTAGGTATGGCCACTGTGTTGATCTGTTTTGTTTAACTATACTTATTTGTTATAAAGTAGAACTCTAATTTGGGAGGTCAGTGGGGAGTATCACTGAAAAGAGATCATCAATGAAATATTTTCAAAATTATTTAAAAGGCAATTCATTTAGATGTGTAAGTTTCAGTATATTTACTAAAAATCTCTATTGCTTCATATTCCATATAACTGAGAAGCAAACAGAGCATCTGAGGAGTATCTGCACACATACAGAATTTCCCTTTTATTTGGACTCAGTGCGGAACTTATCATGACATTGGTGAACATCATATGTGAGTGTATGTCTATTTGTTTTTGTTCTAGCCTGCAATGGGTATCAGTGGAATACTTAGAAAGTTACTTCTATAGTCCCATCTGTTACAGAATCTTGTAGAATTTTAATGTCTATGAGGAAGACATCTTTTCCAAGGACAGCATTTAACATTAAATTTTATTCTTTTTAGTTAAATGCTTTCTAAAACTGAAGAAAAAATCAGCTCTTATATTCACAACACCTCTGAGTCAACTGTGTAATCGTAAATAAATAGTCTGCTATAGAAAATCACAAGCTAAAGCCTGTTTTTTCACTTCTCAATTTTCCAGTCAAGATGCTCTCCATGGGTGCTTAGAACTTTCTCTTTTATTACCCTTATGATTCACCATTTCCTTTGTTTGTACAAAAAAGTGAACAACGATGCTCAGGCTCAGGGGAAAAATGTGGTTTAGGGTTCAAATCAGTTCTTCTGTCTTGAGGCAACTATTTTGAAGGCTTGGGAGCAGTTTGCATGTCCCCAGGGACTTTAGAGCTAACAATTTAGGGTTTGGCTGCCTTAGTCGATAGGATTGGCAGCCTTTGGGTCAGTGATCATAACAGCATTGGAATCATTGAGCTTAGGGGCCTTAGAGTTAAACTTCAACACCTTGTGTAGGTCTTGGTGACCTTGGGTCAGTAGGGGTTAGTGGGCTTGGTAACCTTAGAGTCAAACTGGTCATCTTGGGTCTGGGGGGCTGCCATTTCTAACAGCAGAATACTCATATTGATAATATCTTATATCTATCAAATTAAAAAAAATTGTAGACCTCTTATACTAACTCGTTTGGTGGGCTCACTAGAAGTAATAACTCTCATTCTTGCTTCTCACACATGACACTTCATCTACAATCTCCATACCTTAGCATAACTATCTGCTATACACCACTCCTTTCTCATCTTCACCTATCAGAATCACTAGTGAATTCTGATATACTGAAATTTACACATCTAAATGAAACTTTACCTAATCAGAATCAGCTTAAGTGGCACCTTCTACCTGAGACCTTTAGTCTTCCTCCATTTACTAATGGCTCCCTTACCCCAATAATCTTGCATTTAAATATAAATAGTGTATAGATCTCATAGATACTGCTGTTTATATACATGTTGTCTTCTCTAATAGAATGTAAGCTCCCTGAGCTTAGGACTCTTTCTTCTTTGTCTTTGTATCCTCAGCACAATGACTGGGACATAGTAGGAATCTAATAAATACCTGTTGTCAAAATAGTTGACCAACTCCTATAGTCTATGTTAATGCAACCAAAGTAGTTTCTTTAGTGGAGGTAGCAATAAAAGCTTCTAGATAGAACCTGGATATAAAAATAATACAGGCACAGTTGCACACCAACAGATAACCTATAATACCAATTTAAAATCACTCTATTTCTCTATGTCTCAGTTTTGCTATCTGTGAATTGGGGATGCTGAAGTAATACCACCTACCTATATATAATACCTTCCTCTCTCCAGGTATTGTATCTCCCAGCAGGTATTACATGAAAATGAAGGAGACAATCCTGAAAAATACCCAAGATTCTTAGAAGAAAGACATGATAGCTCACCAAGTCTCATTTTTTATGGAAGAAATTTCAGAGGTGAAGAAACAATTGCAGGACATGATCTCTAAGGTCTGAAAGCATGAGCTCTCCAGAGTCATGCTCGTTTCCAATATGCTGCCTATTCCTATCTCACTACCCCACGGCCTCTCCCTGATCACGTCCTCCCATCACCCAGAGAACACCCAGAGAACAGATGCTGCTCTAAAAGCAAGTATGTTTGCAAAAGCAAAACATGGAAATGGTAATGGAGTGATTAGTAGCATATATGCCATAAAGCATTCTACAGATTACTTGCATTAAGCCCTAATCCTCTGTATTCAAAAAACAAATCTCTCCATTTTTATAAAGAGCTTACTAAAGACCCTAGGATGATTGTGTAAAAATTAATCTCTGGTGAGAGGGTCAGTCTGCAAGCAGAGGTGAAGTGTACTGTTCAGCACGTGACTAGTGTCAAAAGCTAAGCACACTCTTTAAAGCAGAAGAAAGGGAGCTAACATTCTCTCCCCCCCTCCCCCACTTTGCTATTTATCTATGGGCTTTGTTTTTAAATTAACTTCCTTTTTATTTCTTTAAAGTATGGCACAAATAGCCTTCCTAGAAGAAAAAAGGAAGGAAGGAAGGGAGGAAGGAAGGAAGGAAGGAAGGAAGGAAGGAAGGAAGGAAGAAAAGGAGGGAGGGAGAGAGAGGAGGGAAATAAGAGAATAAAGGAGGAAAGGAAGAGAGAGAGGGAGAAAGGAGGTAAGAAGGGAGGAAGAAAGTTTGGAAGGGAGAGAATTAGTTTAGAAAGGAGGAAGGAAAGAAAGAAAGAAAGAAAGAAAGAAAGAAAGAAAGAAAGAAAGAAAGAAAGAAAGAAAGAAAGAAAGAAAGAAAGAAAGAAAGAAAGGAAGGAAGGAAGAAAGAAAGAAAGGAAAGAAGGAAGGAAGGAAGAAAGAAAGAAAGGAAAGAAGGAAGGAAGGAAGGAAGGAAGAAAGAAAGAAAGAAAGAAAGAAAGAAAGAAAGAAAGAAAGAAAGAAAGAAAGAAAGAAAGAAAGAAAGAAAGAAAAGAAAGGAAGGAAGGAAGGAAGGAAGGAAGGAAGGAAGGAAGGAAGGAAGAAAGAAAGAAAGAAAGGAAAGAAGGAAGGAAGGAAGGAAGGAAGGAGAAAGGGAAGTTGAGAGGAAGAGAGGGAGGGAAAGAGAAAAGGAGTAAAATTTTTTCTAGCCTCTGGTTCAGGACTTGAAATTTCAGAGGGAAGGAGACTCTTGCAAAGTGTATCCAGAAGAAAGGACAAAAGATGAATACTGAATCACAACCACATAAATTTTATATCATGTGGAAAATAAAACCAAACTGAAGACGGAGCTGGGCTTGGAGTCCAAGGACATTGGGTTTGAATCCCTGCTCTGCTATTTACTGCCTGTGTGACCTGGTGCAAGTCATTTACTCTCTCTGGGTGTTAGTTTTGTTATCAGTAAAATGAGGTGGTTGGACTAGATGATCCCTAAGAGTCCTTTTAGCTCTAAATCCATGATCATTTGGGGCAGCTAGAAGGCAATTTCATGCATTAAGATCACAGCTTCTGACAGGATGATCCTTTCAGGGCTTCTCTCCCTCCTCCTGTCCCTTAAATGTAGGCATTTCTCAAAGCTTTGAATTTCACTTCCTCTCTTTATCGTCTCTCCCTTGGCCATGTCATTTATTCTCCTGGCTTTAATTATCACCTCGATTTGACTCTCTAATCTATATTTCCAGTCCTGATCTTTACTGAGAGCTCCAATCACACCTATTTAACAACCTGTTGGACATCTGCACATGGATATTTGGTCAGCACTTCAAAGTGAATGTCAAGCTCTGAACTTTTCCTCCTTGCCCCGCCCCCCCATCTCCTATGTGTTTATTTCTGCTAATGGCGTCATCATCCCCCCAAGCTTAAAATCTGTTATCCTTGATATTTTCTCCCTCATATCTAATCAATCAACATTTCCTGTTGATTTTACTTTCAGAATGTCTTTTGTCTCTGTCCTCACCCTTACATTCCCAATGACAGCATCCTATTTTAAGCCCTCATTGTCTCTTTCCCAAACTATCATAATAGCCTTTTAACAGCTATTTATTTTGGCTAACCTTATATGTGTATATGTATATGTCAATCTCCCCTGATAGAATGTAAGATCCTTGAAGGCAAGGACTGTTCCACCTTTATTTTTGTATCACCTGATCATAGTGCAGTGCTTGGCATACAGTGGGTGTTTAATGAATGTTTGTTGACAGATTGATTGCTCTCCTCACCTCCAAGGTTGCCCACTCCAATCCACATTTCCTCACTCTCACTAGCATTTTCTTCCTAAAGAGTCATCAGACACAGAACTTTGGTCAATAATCTTCAGTGGTCATCAGCCTCCCCACCTAAACCCATTAGCCAAGACAATGCAAGACAATCCAGGTCTGACTTCTCTTTCCAGCAGTCTCTCATATTATTCTTTCATGTCCCAGTCAAACTGGACTACTTCCTTTTTCTTACTTTTTTTCTGTCCTCTATGATCTCTGTGTGTTTGCTCATACCAGACATCATGTTGGGAATGGATTGTCCCCATCCGCAATCTTGGACCATCAGAATCTTTTTATTTGAGTCTAACTTTGGCTTCAGCTCTTCTGTGCTCTTTTCTGAAACTCTGCCAATTCCCATGATATAAGTATGTGCATGTGCATACATACATACACAATGTATACATGTAGGTATACATATATTCTTATGTTCAATCATTTCAGTCATGTCTGACTATTTTGTGACACCATTTGGAGTTTTCTTGGAAGAGATATTGGAATGGCTTGCCATTTCCTTCTCCAGCTCATTTTACAGATGAGGGACTAAGGCAAATAGGGTTAAGTGACCTTCCCAGGGTCACACAGCTAGTAAATGTCTAAGGTCAGATTTGAACTCAGAAAGATGAGTCTTCTTGACTCCAGGCCCAGTACTCTACCTACCATGCCACCTAGCCACCCCTATACATATATATGATATATCATTATATATCACATATATTCACATATATATATCTTTCACTGTATATCATATGTACATATGATATATTCAATGGTATTATTACCATGGCATAAGATATCTAGATATAAATATATGTGTGTAACTGCAAAAATGCTAAAATAAATAGAAAATATCTATATGTATATATGCATGATATAATATATACACATACATAAAATATAACATTTATACATATACAGATACTTTCTATATCTTTGAACATTTTTGAAGACTATTCTTTAGCTCCTATACTGGCTCAGTTATGGTTATTTTTGAACATATATAACCCCTGCAATCAACCCACTGACCCCCCCCCCCATCCTTAAATATACTGGATGCTTAGAGGACAAGGACTGTGTCTTGTTTCATCTTGTTCTCAAGCCCCTAGAATGTGCTCTGTGGAAAATAAACATTTTGTAACTGACCAGAGAAAAACCATACTAGAGCAAGGACCATGTTGCAGTTTATGTGACCATTTTAAACTATCCTACCTATGTTATGGCTTTGGTTTGCTCTTGGATTTTTTGCATTTTCTTGGGCTTCCATCTGACTGTCCCCTGAATTGTCTGGGCTCAGTCTGGTAATTTCTGACATCTCTCTATTATCCATTTGGAATGATGCTCTCTCCCAAGACTCCTGGTTGCTGTGACCTCTGTTTCATCTCTATTCCCACTTACTATGAACAGCTATTAATGAGGATTGGAAAAAGGTATGTTTAAACTGGCTATGTTTAGCCTGGAGAAGAGGAGACTTACAGGGCCACAAGAGCTGTCTGCCACTATTTGAAGGGCTTTCATGTGGAAAATCGATTAGGCTTTTTTTTGTTTGCTCTCAGAGGACAGCACCAGCAGTATATGGTGGAACCTGCCAAAAGCTCATTTTTGTGTTTACTGTAGGTGAAAACTTATTAATGATTAAAACTGCCCCAAAGTACAGCAGGATACCTCAGGAGCTAGTGGATTCCTAGAGGTATGCTGGAGCCAGCTCATACCAGCTCATGAGAGTCAATTTTAAAATTTTCATGTGAACATTTATACTTTGGAAATAGGCAAACCCTACAAATAAAGAGTTGATTTACTGTTTTGTTGACTGTCTAGTCTTAAGAAAGAAATTGAGAAAATCTTATTAAAGTGTGTCATGCATACCTTTTTTTTTCAGGAAGCTGATTGCTAAACATTTACCAGCATACCATTTGTTCCCCCTCACTGAAGGAAGTCATGTGACTACCTTTTAGGGCTGTTGTAGAAGAGATTCCTACCCAAGTACAGGTTGTGACAGATGATGTCTGCAGTCCCTTCCAACTCGGAGATGGTGCAATTCTGAAGGCCAATGCCCTGGACCTGGTTATCACAGCTAAATATTTGCCCAGTGTCAGTGTGAGGTGATGAGTGTTCGTTGAGGGGACTAAAAAAAGGGGGCTAATCTGACAATCATTTTGAAAAGAAAACTGACTGGAATTGATGAATGACTCGGCAGAAGTACAAAAAGGGAAGGAAGAACCAAAGATAACTCCAAAGTTTTAAGCTCCAAAGGTAGAGAAGTTGAAGTGTTAGTCAACAAAAAGAAGCAAATTAGAAACAAGACCAATACTGGATTATGGCTTCTAGCCAAGGGGCTGGTTGGCAGGTGAAAGTAATGAGTTCAGATTTAAATCAATCAACCAACCAATCAAAAAGAATTTATTAAGAATCTACAATGTTTCAAGCATTATACTGGTAGGAGCAAGGATATAAAGGAGGAAAACAAAGGAATGTTCTCTGGCTTTATGGAGCTTTGCTGGGGGTGGGGGACAACACATACATATACAACACATACAAAAATATATGAATGTATATGTATATACATATATATGTGTGTCAATACATACAGTTGGATCTATGGGATTATACTCTGGGTGTTATGCTGAAAAAGAGTATGCAGATCTGGGAGTCATTTGCCTGAAGAAGATAATGGAAGCCATTAGAAAGGATGCTTTCTTCAATATTTTGAATATATGTAAAGAATATCAAAGGACTAAGGACTGAGTTTCTTTGAGGAACATTCACTATAAGAGGGCAAGAGAAGAGAGAAAAGCCAGCAAACATGAAGGAGAGTGGACAAAGAAAGAAGGAAAGACTATATGAGACAGTGTAGTGTGGTGAAGAAAATGCTACATTTGGAGCCAGAGAACCTGGGCTCAAATCCTAGCTTGGACTTATCTTAGGTAAGTCACTTAACCTCTCAGACTCAGTTTACTCATCTGTAAAATAAGGAGATTGTATTAGCTAGCTAATAGCTAGTATTTAAATAGCTAGTGCTTTGTTTGTAGGTTTGTAGTCTTTGTATATGTTACTTCATTTGGTAATAACAAAAACCCTCTTAGGCACATATTTATTATTATTTCTCTCTTATGCATGAGGAAGCAGAGACTGAGAGAGGTTACCTGGGGTCATTCAGCTAGTAATTATCTAAGATAGAATTTTTCTTTTTCATTCCAAGTTCAACACCCTAAACATTCTTTCCAGGGAAATGGGTATTGAAGTGAAAAACTGTACAGAAAAGTCAAGGCCAATGGTGACTGAGAAAAAAAAAACTTTGAAATGAATACAATTATTGCTAATATTAGATATGATGATCTTAATAGAGTGGTGGTAGCAGAAATCAAAGTGAAAGCAGGTGTAATATCATAAAAAAAAACAAGGTGAAAGCAAACTTCGTGGTCTTATAGTCAATGGTCAATAGTGCTAAATTCATTCTCTGTCATTCAGGACTGAAACCAGAGTAATTTTAAACTTTTTTGTCAATACCTATATCCAATATGTTGATTTATCCTGTTAATTCTCTTTCTGCAACATTTCACATCTATGCCTTCCTTTATATTCTTCCTGTGATCCTTTCACCCCTTCAGTGGCATCTTATTGCTTGGACTATTGCCCTAGTCTCATGATGGGCTTTTCTGCCCCTGGGTTCTTCCCTCTTTACGCTTCACTCTGATGTATAAGTGGGGATATCAACAGATTTGGAATAAAAAGACCTGAGCTCAAGTTCAATCTCTACCACCAGCTGTATGATCCTGGATGAGGTACTTAATATCCAAGCCTCAATTCTCTCATCTGTAAAAGGATAGCAATAATTGTAATATATATCTTATTTGGTTGTAAGAAAAGGGTATTTTTTTTTCAATCTTAAAGTCCTATATAAATGTGAGCTATGATTACTATTTCTTATATGCATCTTGGATTGCTTCTCTCCTCTCAATTACCCTTACTGGCCCCATATTGCCTACCAAATAATGTATAAACTCCTTACATTCAAGGCTCTCCACTATCTGACTCAATTCTTTATCCAGACATACCTTACCTCATTCACTGTTACATGCAAGGTGTTTCCATCAAACTAGACTATACACTGTCTCCTGCTCCCATCCTGCCCTGTGCCATTATCATCCACTTTCTGATGCCTTACATCAACCTTACATGCCTAGAGTGGGCTCTCTTGTTAGCTCTACTTGAGGAAATTGTTCCCTTTCTTCAGGACTTGATTTATGCCTCCTCCATGAAGCCTTCTGTGATCTCCCTAGATGGAAGTATTTTGCCTTTCTCTAATTCTTCATAGTACTTTGAATGTCTCCTTTCCACTCTTCACATTATGTTTTGTGTTTCTAATGTTTGTGTACACATATAATCCCTTCTATGAGACTATGAAGTCTGAAGGGGACTTTGCCTTATTTCAGTCTTGTATCCTGATAAAACTAGCCCAATGCCTAACACTTACAGTATTAGGTACTGAACAAATATTTGTTGAATTGGAGGTTAAATTGGGAGGTCAAGGAAAATGAGGACTGAGAACAGGTTTAGGTTTGGCCATATGGAATGTTTTGGTGGGACTCGGGAGGGTAGTTTTGGTAGAGTGTTGAGGGATTGAAGTCAAATTCCAGGAGATTAGGAGGGAAAAGAGGGGAGGCACCAGAATCAGGGGGCTTATATCTAGAGTCTTTATGAAGGGATTAAGTTTGTAGTCGAAAGAATGTTGAAGTGAATGACAGAGCTTGTCCTAGATGGCCTCAGTTTTTTTTTTTTTAATAAAGTAGGAGCTAAGGAAATCCACTAGTAGTGAAATCATGGGACTGAGTGGTGGGGATAGAAGCTTCTCCAGAGAACTCTGGCATTTGGTTGAAAAGGAGTCTGTTATTCTAGAGGAGATAGCACCGATCTGAGAGACAGGTGGTTTCTAGTCCCCGTTCCCTCGCTATTAAGCACAAAGTGACAATCATCATGAATCTGTTGGACAAAAAATCTAGCCACTTGAAATGTATGAAAAGTACAGTGAAGTCCTTGAATAAAAGACACACATAAAGGACAATCTCTTGAAATATGGCTGAGTTCAGATATCTGCAATTTCTTAAGAAATAGAGTGCTGAATTTGAAGGCAAAGACCCTGAGCTCAAATCCTAGCTTCATCACTTTGCTACCTTTGTAACCTTGGACAAACTACACCACCTTTCTCAGCCTTGGTTTCCTCTTCTGTAAAAGAATTAGCACTGAAAAATGTTTTAAATGAATGCTAAAAAAATAAATAAATTTTAGAAAAATTTATGTTTTGCGTGGTTTCACATGTACAATTGATAACAGATTGCTTGAATTCTCATTTGGTAGGGAAGGGACTGGAGAGAAGTAGAAACTTGGAACTCCAATTTTTTTAAAATGAATACTAAAAGAACTTGGGGAAAAATAAATAAAATAGTTGTGATTATACTAGGTGATTTCTAAGGTTCCTTTCAGCTTTAAATCCTACAAATTACTTTTATGAAGCAAAATAATACCCTTACAAATGCCACTGTTATTGTTTGATCATTTTTCAGTCATGACTGACTCTTCATGACCCCTCTGGGGGTTTTCTTGGCAAAGATACTAGAATGGTTTCCTTTTTCCTTCTCCAACTTATTTTACAGATAAGAAAACTGAGGTGAACAGGGTTAAGTGACTTGCTCAGGGTCACACAGATAGTGTCTGAGGTCAGATTTGAACTCACAAAGATAAGTCTTTCTGAATCTAAACCCAGCAATATATCCACTCCACCTCCTAGCTACCTTTCAGTATCAAGTATATGACAGTTTTATCCTGTGAAACTGAATTTATGTGTTCTGCAAAGGTGGGTATTCAAATGTTATTATTTCTATTTTTAATTATTATTTTTAACTTCTGTTTTTACATCAATTTAATTTCAAAATAAGAGAGCTTCCACTCTCTTAGCCAGGAAGTCATTCCTTATAACAAAAAATATAAAATAAAAAGGAATAAAATGCAGTTCAGTAAAATTGACCAACCCATGCATTGAGTCTAATAGTATATGTGATATTACACATTTATAGTCCACCACCTCTGCAAAGAAGGTCAGGAGGCACCTTTTCCACTTTTTCTTTGTAGACAATCTCAATCACTATAACTGCACATTAATTTAATTTCACTAATTGTTATTATTAAATACATCTTCTAGATGAGCTTATGGGCTATATTTTTAAGGTTGCAGAAGAATTTGTATTTGGTTTTAAACTGAATGTTAAGGGAATTAATTCCCCTATGAAATTCTTCAGCTGTAAGGACCAAATATTGTGTATGTGAGTGTATGTAAAAACATATCTTAAAGTTTCCTATAGAATAATCAGAATGAGGTGTGCTATGACAAGAGAGGAAGAGAAAAATAAGTATAATATAAAAAATCTTGTTACTAGAAACCATCCCCAATGCCACATTTCATGGAAGCAGTTGTAAACTAACAGCCAGGAAGGATAGACTTGGTTTGCCAGTGGATGTATTAAGTCTCTTTATGAGCTTGATGAGTGACATGAATGAAAGCAAATGAGCTGGGGAACCAAGCAACCAGAGCTGGACAGAGATCTGTATGGATCAGGAGATTTCCAGAATGTAAGGATTTGAAATAAAATTCTAAGAGCTCAAATAGATGGACTCCAAAGTCATTGTAGATATTTCAGATTCCTTTAGAGCAAACTCTGTTTTGAAAAATATATTTATATGTATGTATAACATGTGAATATTTTATATATGCGCAAATTAGGGGAAGATGAAATTAGATACCTTTCACAATTATAATATGTTCATAACTGAAAGTCTTTTAAACAAAGAATAGAGCTAATCAAAATAGACAATTTTACATGAAACTGAAAAGTGAACATAAATAGTGCAGGAGAAGAAATTAAAATATTGATTAGGAAAAAATCTCTGCATTGAATATAAAATAAACTGTAATAAGTATCTAATACCTAGGCTACATAAAGAATGAACATGGCTGGAAACAGCAGATGACTATCAATGGAGAATGGCTAAATTAATTGTGACAAATACTGTACTATGAGAAATAATGAATATATAGAATTCAGAAAAGCATGAGAAGACATGTATGAAGTGATAGAGATTAAAATAAGCAGGAACAAAGGAAACATTTATTAAGTGCATTCTGTGTGGCGCTGTGTGAAGAGCTTTACAAATTTTTTTTTTTTAAAGCAAGCGGGGTTAAGTAACTTGCTCAAGGTTACACTGCCAGTTATTTCTGGATGTGGTGCTGAGTGTCTGAGCCCGGGATTCGATCTCCAGGTCGTCCCAACACTGGAGCCGGTGCTCTTACTCGCTGAGCCACCTGGCCACCCCTAAACAATTGGGGTTAAGTAACTTGCTCAAGGTTACACGGCCAGTTATTTCTGGGTGTGGTGCTGAGTGTCTGAGCCCGGGATTCGATCTCCAGGTTGTCCCAACACTGGAGCCGGTGCTCTCACTCACTGAGCCACCTGGCCTCCCCTAAGCAATTGGGGTTAAGTAACTTGCTCAAGGTTACACGGCCAGGTGTTTCTGGGTGGGTGCTAAGTGTCTGAGCCCGGATTTGATCCCCAGGTCATCCTGACACTGGGGCCGGTGCTCTTACTCGCTGAGCCACCTGGCCACCCCTAAGCAATTGGGGTTAAGTAACTTGCTCAAGGTTACACGGCCAGGTGTTTCTGGGTGGGTGCTAAGTGTCTGAGCCCGGATTTGATCCCCAGGTCATCCCGACACTGGGGCCGGTGCTCTTACTCGCTGAGCCACCTGGCCGCCCCGAGCTTTACAAATATGAACTTGTTTGATCCTCATGACTATCCTGAAAGGTAGGTGATATTATCTTCCCCATTTTTCAAATGAGGAAACTGAGGGTAGAGAAATATTGAGTGTCTTACCCCAGATCACTCACCTAAGAAGTGTATGGAGAGGGATTTGAACTCAGGCCTTTCTAACTCCAGACTCAGTCCTGTATCCACTTATGCTACCTAACTGTCTTCTAACAGGACCAGGAAAACAATACACACAATTACTCCACAAATACATACAGAAAGAATGAAAACAAAATAAAACTACATCCTGTGTAATTATTATTTTTAAGTTATATGGAAGGAAAAGGGTAGAAGAAAAACATTCAGAACAGAAAGTGATGTAAAAGCAAAAGCTATCAATAAAAAGTAAGTGCAAGACCTAAGCATCTTCAGAAAACTTTGACTCTCTTTGGGCAGAGTACCTTTAGAACTTTCTGTTTCAAAATGAAGAGGAATCCTCTTTCTTATCTCTTCCCTGAATCTTTCTTATCTCTTCTTTTTCCTGTTTCCCAACATCCTCCTTCATTTTCTCTTACTTTCTCATGCAATTGTGATTGACTTTGATCCAAGGGATGAGAGCATCTGTTGCTTTTAGGCATAACTGAATCTCTAAATTTCTCACGACCAAGGGAGAAGTTGCTTGAAGACAAAACTTTAACTTAACACACACGAAGCATGGCATGATGGCATTTAGGAACCATTAGGCATTTGATTGAAGACTAAATGTAACTTTGAGTGAGAAATGTTCTTCATTCACTCTTTTTTTTTAATTCAGCAACCATTTCTTATACTTCTTAGGTTCTTAGATGTCCACTAGGTATTATAAGGAATGTAAAAGCAACTGATTGTATGATTTGGTCTTTCATGGAGTTTGTAGTATAATCAGGTAAATATATTAGAGGCAGTGTGGAATAATAGATAGAAAGCTGTCATTAAAGTTAGTAAGACCTGGGTTCAAGTTCCATTCCTGAAAAATGCTCTCTTAGGCAAGTCATTTAACCTCTCATTGCTCCAGATAACTCTAAGTTTCAGAACAGTTGCCTTCTACATTAACAAAGGGGGTTTCTTCACTGGGAATTTCCTACACTGATATAATCACAGGTCCTGACCAAAAATTTTTTTAACAGTTCTCTCCAGGTGTGGTAGGTGAAGCACATATACATATGCAAAGAGACATACTTGCTATCTGTCTCATGAAAATCTAGACATAAAAGAATGTTTCTCTGTGTGCACAAGCAGATTAGGCAGAAGACTGTGTAGAGTGATTAGAAAGCCATTCTTCCCATCCACCCAACAGTGTACATCTGCCACAGGAGAGCTGGAAGAGAATGCCACGGAAACCTTTAAACGAACATATAGGGGGCTAGGATTAGCTTGTGGTCAATATTGAGGTGAGAGTAAGCGAATCTGAGTAAATAAAAGACCTGTCTTCTTTCTCCTGTTTCATTCCACAAAGAAAATACTCAGAAGGAACAGAGCATGCCTTCTTGCAGTATTTGATCAGAAATTAATGCTGCCACCAGGCCTCATCAAAGTGGCAGATGAACAACACGTTTAAAAGCCATTTTAACAGAGCCACTCAATATTACAAACCAGGTTTGATGATACCTGCTTTGAAACGGCATCTTTTAATTGTGTCATGGAAGTAGTCCGATGCAAGAAGCACTCTTCTCATTTCCATTAATTAGGATTCTCTCTGGTTGAAGGCATTTTCAATGAAAGAAAGGGAAAAATAATTAATGCTATAGGAAAGATTTAGAGGATGTTGAAAAGATGTAGAAAACATGGTGATGAAAGAGGAAAATGCCAGAATTCCATGACTATTTAAACCACCAGCTTCTTTGAAAGAATAGTCATTCTGCTTCACAGAAACTAGCTGATGGGGGCCTAGTAAGGTAGAAACAGGGTTCATTTTGCTCCTTATTTACAAGTGGTTAGATTATACTGGAAAAAAAAGTCACAATAGTAGAAGACTGAAAAACTGGAAAGATACTGGTGTTTGACAACAGGAACCTTTTCATATCTTCATTTCCAAGTGTCCTCTTCTCTCCTCAGTGGGTTCCTAGAGAGGATCCTTCCCCCATCCCTTAGTTGCTCAGAATCCATTCTAAGGGACCCTATTCATAGCCATCCTTTCAAGTAACCAGCAGAATCCCATAATCCACAATGAATTTCTTTCTCTTCACTACCCCCTACTCCCATTCTTATCTACTTCCTTTCCTTCTGCTAATTACCTAAAGAATTAATGGCTTTAATCCAGCATTCCTACAGTTGTGATCCTGAGCATGTCACTTAACCTCTACTATCTTTCAAATGACTTTGCTAATGGGAAGAGTTTTGACTCTGGAGTCAAAGGATTTGATTCAAAATCTGTCTCTTACATTTACTACCTATTGTCCTTGGACATGTCACTCAATCTTGTTGGGTCTTGGTATCCTGATTTGTAAAATGAGAATATTGGACTAGATGATCTCTAAAGTCTCTTCCAATTTGAAATCCATTATCCTAGGCTCCTAAACAGGTTACAGTCTGCATTGGTAGAGGAAGTTCCTATGCCAGGAATTCTCTACAATGATGAAATGGTTCACACATTTATATACAACAATGGACATTTCTGACATTAATATAAACTTTAATGTTTGCCAAGGAATTTACATAGATTTTCTGATTTGAACCTTATTACAATGCTGAGGAATAGATAGAACAGGCATTACCATTCCTATTTTTCAGATGAGAAAATTTGAATTCATTTAAGGTAAAGTGAAATTGAAGGAAATTGAAGTGACTTGCTGTTGTTCACATAGGGAAAAAGTGCCAGAGGTGCAATTCATACCCATGTCCAAAATGCAGCATCCCATCTATAAGGTCATGTTGCCTCTTCAATTTTAGATCTTATGGCAGACATTGAGGTGAGACACTATTAGATAAGTAGATGAGGGGGCTTGATATCTCTTTAATCACAGCTGCCTACACTGCCTATGTGTACAGCTGACTCAATAGAGAATCATTCTTTTAAAAATAAATTTGTGTAAGACAGATAATAAGAACATCTGTCAACCTGCTAAGATATAAATGAGACTGAAATAGTGATAGGAAAAAAAAAGTACATTTGGGTCTTAAGTGGGTTGGCATAACCATGTGCAACCTCACCAGTGGCCCAGAAACACAGTGTCTGGATAACAAACTCAATCTTGGGAGGCATCTCTTTACACACAAGATCTTCTTGGATCAATCTGTCCCTACCCTGGATGTTCCTGTATATTTCTAATTCTTCTCTAGGGATTTTGATTCCCATGCAAGCCTCAGGTTAACACAGAATGGGACAGAAAACATGTAACAGAGAAAAGAGAAAGGAGTCATGCCCATCTCAATCTTTTGATGAACTCCATCTTCCCAAGGGACCCATAAAGTTTTTCTAAACTTATTGTATTACCTTTGGAGTTGAGGTTCCCCCCAGAATAGAAAAGCTTGGAGTAGTTAAAAACTCAACTCTCCTTCCCCACTTCCCCAGACTTACAAAGTCCACATAACTCACAGGAGCAGTAATGGACAAGACCCAAGATTCCTTTTATAAACTCTGTACCATGCCTTTGTGGCCTGTCTCCCTGGTTCAGGCCCTTACTCTGTTTCTTGGTGCATGGCTCTTTACCATTACAATCTTTCTTCCCAGTTCCAAAGTCATCCCAGTTCTCAACATTCCTAGCTTGAACCAGAAACTCCTTTACTTAGTCCAAGAACTCTTTGTCACTTACCCAGTAGTAACTGCTCCCTCACTGTCGCTCTGCCCCTCTGATTCTCGTGCATTCTTCGCTTAGGCAGCTCCACAACCCAGCCTGCCGCCAAATAAAGCGGCCATCTGGGAATCTCTCGAGAGTTCCTGGCCTACCTGTCTCAGTCACAGACTCTCAGTTTGGAGGCGGAGGAAAATATTCTCACTACTTTCTGTTCACTTTTTGAACTTTTGTCATCCTCCTTCCTGTCATCTTGTCAATCCACCCTATAACTAGCACCAAGGCAAATGATCAGATAAGCCTGGAAAAGCCCTACGAATACTGGAAGGGGTCAGGAGCAGGAGGAAACTGGTGGTTGCTGAAAACAATCCTATTGAAACAACGTATGTTCATGTCCCCGGTACTCATAATGTGGCGCACACTGCTATTCTTACAAGGATGGAAGCAGTTTGGGGGTCTGTTTCCTCTTTTGGTTATTTGTACAAGCATCATAACACTGAAATTCTATCCCAGTATCTCATTTTTGCAAGCACATGGGTTATCGAAAGCTATGGTGGCAGAGCACAAGCTCCACTGTTGTTCTTCAGTCATTTAGCCACATCTGACTCTTCATGATCCCACAGACCATAATGTCCATGGGGTTTTCTTGGCAAAGAAATTGGAATGGTTTGCCATTTCCTTCTCTGGTGGATTAAGGCAGAGGTTAAGTAACTTGCCCAAGGTCACACAGCTAGTAATTGTTTGAGGCCAGATTTGAATTTAGGTCTTCCTCACTCCAGACCCAGCTCTCTATTCACTGAGACATGTAACTGCCCCACAAGCTCCACTAGAGCCTTCCAAACTGGAAGGTCTTTGAGAACAGCTCAGTATATTCAATAGGGTATCTTTTGAGATCAGTCCAGTGAAATTCAGAGAGAATGATCCATCACCAGAGTCAGTTGCCAAGTGATGAATTCAAGAGGGACAAAGCAATTTGTGGAGAAACATCTATCAAAGTACATTTCCTCAACTTTCAAATGAAGGTAACGATACCAGCCTTCCCATGATGACAATGATGATGATGGTGATGATGATGATGATGATGAATTAACATTTATTTAGTGTTTTATGGTTTATAAGGGGATTTATACGTCATCTCATTAGGTTCTCACAAAAATTCTAGGAGGTAGATAGATGTTACTATCCCCATTTTACAGGTGAGGAAACTGAGGCAGACAGAACTTAAGAAATTTGACTATCTAGTATTCTAGATAGGTTTTGAACTCAGAACTTCTGGACTCAAAATCCAGCGTTCTCTTCACTATAACACCTAGCTATCCATAACATTACTGAGATTACACAAGATAATAGGAGAGAATACCTTTTAAAAAGTAGGTAATAAAATGTAAGGTATTATCATGTCTCAATTGAGATAGAAGAACTTCTATTTGTACTCCAAAATAGATTAAAGTACAGAAAAATCTGGAGAGAGGAATGCTAGGGAATATATGGACAATTTGGGAGAAAGTGGAATTTTTTTCCCTTTGTAGGAAAAACTTTTCCCTTATTTTTTCAGGTATGAATTACTCAGTACTATGTTAACTCTGATAATCCTTCCAAAAGACATGATAATCTTCTTAGGTTAATTCTCTATTTCTTGGTATCTGTCCTGATTTAATTAGAGAAGTTGATGCATTTATAGGTTTGTTTTACCAGTGATATTTTAGGAAAGTATTATATTTGTAGGTGAGTCTGTGGACTCTGTGTATTTTATAGATTAGAAAATCTAAAGCTAAAAACTGAACACTAGCAAATGTCCAAAGTGAGAAAAGAACTATAAACTTATTGATGGATTGTGTTTCTGTGTAGCATTCTATTTTCAATGCTAATTACTTATGTGTTTAAGTAACAAAAGATAACAAATGTTTCCAGGGATAATAGAGAAGCAGAAACTCTATGTACTGTGGGTGGAGCAATGAATTGTCACTTTCAAAATCAACCATGCCCCCAAATCTTTTACCTATCTATATCACTACTAGGCCTAAATCCCAAAGAGATCCAAGAAAAAAAGGAAAAAGACCCATATCTATAAAATATTTATAGTAGCTCTTCTTTTGTAGTGGCAAATGACTGGGAACTAAAGGGGTGACCATAAATTGGGGAATGGCTGAACAAATTATGGTATTTGAATGTAATGGCATACAGAGTGTCTAAGAACTCATTGCAGTTTGAAACTTTAGTAGTATTATTCAATGATAAGAAATGATGAAAGGGATAGTTTCAGACAAACTTGGGAATGCTTACAGCAACTGATGCAGATAAAGTGAGGAGAATCAGGAGAACAATTTAGATGATAATACCATAAAGAAAAGCAACTTTGAAAGACTTGCCACTTCTGATCAATGGAGCCATGGTTCCAAGAATTAATTATGAGATAAAGCGGCATCAAACTCAAGACGCAGAGTAAGGCTAACTAGAGTTTCCCTAAGGACACTTCTAGCTAAAAATCCTATGCTTCTCCACATGTCTTTTAATCTCTAATGTATGAGAGAGTGGTATGGTATAAAGGAACAAGGACTGGACTGGGGAGGAAGGAAGGAACCAAGAATTTATTAAACACCTACTCTGTGCCAGACACTGTGTTAAAGTACTTTGCAACTATCATCTCATTTGATCCTCACAAAATTACCTAACTTATAGTCATGGCTCTTTTGTAAGATTTTTTGTGACTTGAGGTAAGTAGCTTCTCTGTGCCTCAGTTTTTCTGATCCACAAAAAGAATGGGTTGTACTAGGTAACTTTATAAGCTTCCTTCCAGTGCTTTTATTTTATGATTCCATGATAAATAATTTCTTTAAAACTTTTCTCATCATAAGAGAGGCACTGGACTTAAAACAAAGTTTTAAAGGGAAGGGGAGGGAAGAATTAAAATAAATAAAAGGTAGTTCCCCTTGAAAGGTGACAGCAATGAGAAGTGACAACATGCTGAGAATAGATGTGACATCTTAATAATTGGTGGTGAAATGCTGTAATGCTAGAATATAGAAAGCTTAAATAGAACTGTAGCTCTTTTTTCTTTCATTAAAGAAAGGCAAAAAGGAAAAAAAAAACAAGGAAAAAAAACGAGGAAAAAGGGCTGGCAGCACAATGCTGGAGCAAGAACAAATTCTGGAAGCTTTTCAGTATGATATTGTCAGTCACTCCAGTGATGTGGATGAAAGCTTTTAGCACATGAATAATTTCAGTGAAAGGATTTTATCGCTTTTTATTTGCTGGGCATTTACAGAAGAATAAACATGCTGGTATATATTATATATAGAGGGAGAATCCACAGCAAATGAAAGCAAAGGCCTCTGGACCCAGCTTTCAGCAAAGACTATGGTTGCTTAGCAACCAGGCAACTGGAGAATTCTCTCTCTCTTTCTTTCTTTTGTTTTTAGATTGCAGCAACCTTTGATCAATTTTGACTCCTCAACAAAAGACTTGGGCATTTTGAGAGAAGGGTTACCTGCTAATTTATAGATATCACAGACATATAACTGGGCTATTTGCTTTTCTCCCCAGGTTCCAGTTAATAACAAAATACTTTTTAAAAATCTTTTTTTAAAGTTCCAGTAGCAGTGGGCTGAATCTCCAATGAATTGGGACTTACATGATAATGGGCAGCAAATTACTCTAAAAGACGTATGTTATTTGCCACATGACACTGATTACTCTATGCATGACTAAGTTTTGAAAACCCAATTCTCCACTCAAAATATAGCTTCCATGTAGAAGCAACCAAACCCCCAGATACTGTCTGGGGAGATGTGAGGGTCCAACTGTGCCTCTTTTGCCCTCTAGGATCATGACACTGGACCATGCTCTGTGGGAAAAAACCACAGAACAAGAGTTCATAGTGCTTTCCCTCAGGTTGCTTATGAAAGACAGAGAAATGCATATTGCAGAAAATGATCAAATTTATATTTACACAGATATATATGAGAACATTTTGAATGGCTACAGTATGTATTTATACTACATGCAAGGGGAGAAAATGGGTCAAACCAGGTTATAGCAGTTAATAAACTGCTCATGGTTTAGCCTGACCTGCAAAAGGCTATTAACTATTTGGGTTGGGTGCTAGGGAGAGAATGTATTTCCATGAAAATGACTTTCTGGAATGGGGGCAAAGAGTCCCCATAGGCTTAAAGCATCATTGACTTGAGATAAAAGAGAAAAATACATGGGAAAATGAGGAGGAAAGATGAAAGAATTTCAGGAAGGAGGGGAGTAGGCAATATTTTTCTGAACTTCTTGGTGACTTTTCTTTAAAGTCTTATACTCACCCTTGGTCAAAGGAAAAGATATTATGCAATATAATGTGAATAATAGTAATGTGTAGCACTGAGATGATTATTTTTCTCTTCAAAAATGTATATTTAACTAATCTCTGGTCATGGATTTTGTTTTAACTTTGCCATTGCGTGGGTTCTGTTATTAAAGCCTACTCTTGAAGTTCTTTTGACCAATTTTCATCTGCATAAAAATGTGGGGGTGGGGGAAAGGATCACACAGTGTGACTAGCCCCAGACCCTGAAACTCCTTGGGGATGGGTCTGGTCATACATATCAAGAGGAGGCCACTTCTTTTTATTGACTCTCTAAATATTATGCTCCACTTCAGGAAACTCATCTTAGAAAAGATTTGTTTTAGAACTCATACTACGTGGGCAAGCTCAGCAATAGGAAATTCTTTAAGCCTTTCCCCAAACTCTCTTCTTTTCTATTGTTAAATTGTATTCTCTGGGAGGACAGTATCATGTTTTCTTTTGAAATGACTACTGTTCCCAGAGACTCAGATAAAAGCTAAGATTGTACCATACAGTTCTTTTCCAAGCTATCGGTGGTAAGTACCATGGAGAGCAGCCAGCAATGTTCCCAACAGTCTATCAAAATGCTGCTCTTTTAACTCTCAAAATTCAATTCCCTCCCATCCCATCTCAACTAAGATCTTCTCATTGTTACCTGTGTCTTATGCACAGAGGATTAATTGTGGAAAGCACCAATTGGCTGTACAGGTATGAAGCTGAGACTCTGAATTTCTGGTTTAGTTAAAAGGTTTACTTTCCCAGTTAAAAATGTCTTAGATGCATAGATTTAGAGTTGTAAAGGGACTTGGAGGTCCTTGATGCCAACCTCTTCATTTGACAGGTAGAAAACTGAAGTTAAGAGGGTTAAGTAACCTAATCAGGGATCATGCAGCTAATAAGTATCTGAGGAGGGATTTGAACCTAGGTCTTCCTAACTATATTTAATGCCCCATCCACAAGATCTTGCAGACTTTGGTAGCCTGTCCGTATGGCAACTGAACTCAAATGCAATCAACAGTCTTAGGATTGGAATTGTGGACTTTTGCTTTATTTTACTAAGCAATTTAAACAGCTTTTTTTGCTTTCTTTTTTTGAAAGCTATTTAAGGTTTTCAAAGATTTTCATATATACGATCTCATTTGATCCTCACAATACCCTGAGGCAAATGGTGTTTTATAGATGAGGAAACTGAGACTGAGAGGGGCGGTGGGTAAAACACTTGCCCACACAATTAGTAATGTCTGAGGTAGGATTTTAATTCAGATCTTCTTGGCTTAAAGTACAGCATTCTGTTCACTATGCCATGCTGCAATCCTTGTTTCCTTTTGAAAAAATTGTTTACAGCAGCCTCTGTACCTAAAACTACAGGAAATGTTTTTCTTTCATTATGAAAAACAGACAGCACATTCTTTGTATTGTTATTTCATTAAGTTCAGCAAGTACATCTTCCCAAATCCATTATGCTGATTCTCTTATTTGACACCCTACATTCATTTCTCTATTAAATATTGTCGCATCTGACAGTGAAGTCATCACTGAGTGACTCTGAGGACTAAGATTCAAGTGATAAAAGCTATGTCTTCATGACACCCACACAACATGTAGGAAAAAATGAAACAATCTCAACCTTTCCATTCTTGCCAATTGCTCTGTCAATTAATCTGTTGTTTGGTCTATGAGACATTAGCCCATCTGACTGTCTTTCCCCTCACTGAATTAGCTTATTTCTATCCCTCCCAGCCCCCAGATTAATCAGACCCCTTCAGCATCAGTCATAATTTGTTCATTCATTGTTTGTCCTCATTCTCAAAGAGAACCATGACATCAGAAAGGTGATAACATGATTTGCAAGTGAATTGGATTTAAGTGAGGCAGGTCTGTGCAAAGTCACCAGCCTCACTTTCTTCTCCAGAACCATCTGGGTCCAGTGGCAAGATATAGATCAGGATGACTGGAAATGGCCCCCAGCTTCAGCCACAGCAAAGGATCAAATAAAATATTTGTAAAGTGACTTGCAAACTTTGAAGTGCTACATAAATACTGATGATTACCCTTGGGAGAACTACTCTTCTTCTTAGCAATGAGGTTAGCATCCAAGTGAGGATTTGCCAGTACTGGATTGGAATGGTCTTCATTATAAATTGTTCAACTCAATGACTCAAAGCCATGCCCTTCTAGGACTATTTTAAGAATTAGCATGCTTTTTGATAGTTCCACTGTTCTGCTAGCCTACTTATAATTTCTGATACAGGGTCACTTCTGTTGAAAGAGACCATGTTTTAGAAGCTGTATTTTCCCCCTTTTCTTCCCCTCTCCTCCCCTTTAAAGGAAATAGGTAAAAAATGAAAATGTAATTTAATTAATAGAAGTCCATGCACAGATTGAGAATCTGCTCATTAGAGAGCTGGCTGGTGGCTTTTCCTGCCCAAATGAGCAGCAGACTCTTTTGCGTCTATCTTCCCAGGTCTTTGACTAGTCTCTCTGGGATTTTCCAGGTGCAAGATGAACCCCAGGAGGACTCCCAAAGCTTGCTAGAATGCAGAAGCAGATGGAGAATCACAATTAGCTACCAACTGTGAAGGACTACAAAGATATTGAAGATCAAAGTGCTTCTCCACCCAAGTGATTGTTCAGGTAGGAGTAACCCAGGACAAGGAAACAAATGACAGGCTCTAGACACAAGTCTGACAAAAGCAGAGCCATCCTCAGTCTAGGGAAGCCTACAGGGCAGCTAAGGATTTGTTTGATCTCTCTCTCCTAAGGATGATCCATCTTTAGGGGGCACCTACCGTTAGGTGTCAGTACTGAAATAGTAGCTTGTATTGATTTTTAACATTACACAAGGAGCTGGGGAGCTCTCCCCACCTAAGCTTGCAAAATTTTCACCCCTTTTATTCATATAGATTCACTAGAGCCACTGCCTAGAGTCATCACTAAAGATAGCCAGACCAGAAGTGCTGTTATGTGCTTCTAGAAATTAACTACTTCTCAGAGATGAAGATCCATATCACCCAGAACAATTCACAGCTGGACACAGGTAGTAGAATACAAGTGCAAAGAATGAAAAATCTCATTCTCATCATATCTTCCCATTATCTCTTGTGGGTTGCTTTTACACTATGTGCAGAATGGGGTGATTCATTGTTGTACCCTTCTGGAGACTTACTTCTTTTCATCTGTTAGAATCAGCTATGTCTTACTTTCATCATCCTCTCTCAAGGGCTCTTTTTCTTAAATTCCTACCTTCACATGGCCACTCTTCTCTATTCCCCAATAACCAGGAATTGGTCCCTCATTCCTCATCTAGTATGTCCTCCAAAAGCCTTTCCATAGAGAATTCATGGGGATAGGCCTGGGCTCTAGCTACTTCCAATTTCACATATGTTTTGGCTCAAACACTTTGAATAGAATGCCAAGTTTATTTTCTGATTGCTTCCCATAGGAAATATGTGCTAGATAAATGATGAAATACTTAGAAATATAGGATAATAGATTTAGAACTAAAAAGACCTTAGAGGCCAGCTAGTTCAAACTTCTTATTTTACAAATGAGGAAACCAAGGCTCAGAGAGACTAAGTAACTTACTAAGTCACATGGGTAGTAAGTTATAGAGCTGTGATTTAAACTCAGAACCTTTGACTCCAAATTCAGTGTTCTTCTTACTGAATTATATAATGTCACAATTGTGTTGATAAAAGCCCAAGGCATTTCTTAATCTCTCCATCCACAGTTTAACCCCAAAATATAAATCCCTTGAGGTTAATTCAGAAACAGGGAGGGATCTAGTATCTATATTATCATGTTCCAAAGCTCTTAATAAATGTCTATATTTACATGACCCCATCCCTGGTGCCATCTAAATTAATCCAAGTCAGGAAAGAACTTCTCTGTCTGCAAGTCAGGGGAGGCTTTATGGAAGGTGTGAAATTGGCAAAATAATGATGCAGGAATTAAAGTGAGGTGATCAAAGTAGGACTGGACAGGGGCAAGACACTGTTCAGTTTAAAAGAAATCAAATCTGATATCATGTCTAATAGTTTAAGGGAACCTGAAGTTGTGAGGAATATTTTCCCATTCCTTGCCCAAAAGATATCTCCTGGAAGTTTTCTTTGTCACATTCTTTATGTAGTTTTCCACCTACCCAGTCACAGCTATTATAGGAAGAGGGGGGATTAAGGTACCACCCAGGGTTTGCTGCATTGTACCAAAGCATTAGAATGACAGCATGGTGTCTTAGCAAAATTTTGACTTAGTGGAGTTGGTGGAATAAGTTGTTATCATATGCTCCAAACATAATAAGAGATATTATTTAATGGGATATCTGATTATTACATATTGTAGTACTAATGAAAAAAAATTTGCAAAAAGACCATCTTGCATGACCAAAATTTGCAAGACTAAAATTTGCATGAAAGTCATTGGAGTTTATGCACAAACACTTGTTGCTGAGGAAGAGGAATATATCAACAGTAAAATAATCATATGAATAACTTGATAAGATTCTCCAAAAGAAATCAATGTGCACTGCAATACTTGATGACCTCAATGCAAAGGCAGGAAAAGATGAAGATGGGGGGCAAAAATATATGTGGGAGAGAATGATTCAGGAAAAAGAAATTAGTCTAGATACTTGTAGATTATACTGAAGCCTCACAACTCTATATTAAGGACATTTTCTTTTAAAAAGGAACTACATATGTAGAGTTTCAATTCTCACAAAGGATGTAATTGATTGCATTTTAACAGACATGAAAAGACTTTATTGACATGGAAGTTATTCCTGAGTTGTCTGTCTATACATAGTACAACTGCTTGTCAGAGCAAAGATAAGAATTTTTAATAAACAACAATAGTAATAAAATAGATATGTATTTAACCATAAAAGATGAGGATTTTACCCTGAATTATTCAAACAACGCTTTTTTAAAAAAGGAAACTAAAAAACTGAAATTATATTAACACTAATTATAATAACTCTATTCTGGATAAAGTCAGTGTAAATTAATTACTACAAGGAGACCAAAATAGCCAAGAAATTTCTTAAGTCAGCCATTATTATTTGTTTTTCAATATTTTTCATTATTTGTTTTTCAAATGCACAGAGGTAGCTTCTGAATTGAATATTGAGTTAGAATATACACTCTTCTATTAAACCTTATGAATAAGGATGATGAACAATATCATCCTATAAAGCAGAAAAACAGAGGAGCATAAAACCAGTTTAAAGAAAGGTTGGCAAGCTATCCAGATGATCAGAGTCATCTCAGGACCATTTAAGGTGAAAATGGAGAAGGCTACAAACAGAAAAAATGGAAAAGATTTGCACAATAAATTTTGATATGCTTTTTGGGTCAAAGATATTAAAACCATTACATTTCTACACTAACATCACATCCCTAAAGTGCTTACATAGGAGGCAGAAATAGGTCTAAATAGAACAAAGATGGAGTAGTCAGAATGGATCAAATATATAGAGAAGAGATCCGTTCTGAAGATAACGTAGTTTTGAAAACATTGAAGTACTGATATAAAACATCTAAAATGACCAAGAGATTATTGATTACTACTGATTTATATCCTCACTCCCCTATCTATGCAAAATCTTGATGAGAGTCATCCGTATACAAATTAATGACACCCTCAATGAAGGTATTTTAAAGGAACAAGCAGATTTTCACATGTGATATTCAATGCTAGAACACTTGGTAGAACAAAAATTTATGGGCTCTGTTAAGGCAAACTATCTCCCATCCATGAGTGAATATCATTCAAAATTCCTTGGAAATTTTAACAACAGAAATAACTCTATTCAATAAATAAACCTCTGATTTTAACATACTTTTTTGACAAACATCTAATAAATATTTTCAGATAAACATCATGCAGGGCATAGAACAGGGAGGTATGAGCTCACTACCAGTATTTGCTATGCTAATAAAAGAGGGCCAGCACAGAGTCTAGGTCACAAAAGGATTCCCTGTGTATGATAAGGTCCTTTATAGGTTCCTATTTAAGGATGACTTTCTATTGATTGTATGGAACTGCAACATATGGCAGAACCTCACAAAAGAAATCTGCAATACTTAAACAATTCTGACCTGTTCATCCACATAAGAAAAATCAAATCAATAAAAACTATTTGTTTACCAGATTTAACATGCATCTAATTGGACACCCTATGGAGTTTGTCTGACAGTATGTTATCTGAGACATAACATACTGATGGATGATAGACTGGTCTTGGAGTTGAGAGGGAGGAGAGTGGCTCGGATTGTGTTCAGATCATGGCAAAATAGGTTTTGTTTGTTTGTTTTTACTGATCTCAAGCTTCCCATAACAACAAAGGGCCATCTTTTCAGAACAAACATTTTTGCAGTACTGCCGTTGTATATGGTGGCAAGAACTGGAACGCTACTGCCTCTAAAGTGCTAGAGATAGTGATGGAAAAGCATTTGGCAGGTGTGAGGAGGCTGCACATGTGTGGGTGCACCTATGCGGATAAGGCGTCCCAGAAGAGAGCAACAGTAAAGGTTATCATCAAGGAAGGATGACAGAAAGAGAAGATGAACTGTTCACACATAGAGAGAGTACAGGAAACAGGCCTCCGTGTTCCATTGGTTCTTGAAATGTTGGGAGAAAGTGAGAAAGGCCTCTGGCACATCAAGTGAATCATCACTGGCTAATTTGCCAATAGATATAGATGGTAATCAGATAGGACACATAGGCATGATGGGTTGTTTGTAATCTGTATCATAAGAGGGCACTTCTGAATAATGAGATCACAGATCAAACAATATAAGACATCTGTTTGAATATTGAACATTGGGCATAGTGGGTCACCCACTAAATCTTTGTAAGTACAATTCTTTTCCCCAGCCCCCATACCCTTCTACCCCATGCTCCTTTAAAGGCATATGTGTTTGGTGGAGTGGGGTGGAAGATGTGAAAGAAGGTTCTAGGAGGAAGGGGCTGCATCTAGTTTTGTCTCTCTCACACATTCTACATTAAAGTCCAACAGGCCTACTTGATGCACCCAGCAAATGATGTTCCATTTCCCACCTCATTGCCTTTGCATAGTTATCTCCCGTAGCTGAAACGTTCTTCCTCCTCACTTTTGCTTCTTGAAACCTCTACTTTAGGGCTCAGTTCAAATGTCAGCTCCTGTGTGAAGGTTTTCCCAATTTCCCCAGTTATTAGTCATTTCTCTTATCAAAATATGTTGGATTTACTTAGTATGTATTTTGTATTTTCTGGCCTATAAGGTCCTTGTGGATGAGTCTGTTTTTGCCTTTCTAATTCAAATGCTTAACATACTATGTGGAACACAATAGGTGCTTAATAAATGTTTTATCAGATCTCATTGAATTATTTTACCTCTGCCCAACATAGCATCACAAGCAAACATACAGACACTCCTTGCATACTATTTGTTAATAACTAATACATAGCCTGTAGTCTCACAGTAGACTAGAATTCAAGAGAAAAGTTCAGGTGTCCTTTTTTGGCCCTAATTTGCCCTTCAGTATCTTGTTCCTTGCCATCAGGTCAAGTCAGTAAAATAGCTTCCTGAAAGTATGTCTCATTGGCCCTGCTTCCCCTCAGATTAGACCCAAGGTTTGGGTGTACTACAGATGTGATTGCTTATCCTAGAATGATGAGGTTGCAACCCAAGTGTCTTCCTCTAAAATTAGTAGCTTGGGATAAGGCAAGAGTATCAAAGGGAACATTAATTCCCTAGTGCTGCTGGTCTCCATTTTGTACAGTGCACTGAGCCAATATGGCTGCCTTCCATGTTCATTAATTGCTATTAGGGGACATGAATAGGTGAGAAATCAATGAAGGCTTATTTATGATATTCTCATTCTTGTCATTCGTACTACTACTGTGATGTGCTAATGTATTCTAAGAGCATAATCATAACTGTACTAAATGTCGTCTCCCACATATTTAATTATCTAGAAATAAATTTTTAATTAAAAATGGAGACTTTTTTCCCAGGGTCAGTTCCTTGGTCCTAATGCAAACCAAATCCTCCAGAGAAATAACATTGATCAAGACATTCATGGATTTTTTAACTCTAGTGTAGATTATAATGAATTAAGATAGTCAAAGAATTTAGAGAGTCTCCTTCCCTGCATTTTTCTCCGCCTTGTTTTATGGCAAAGGAGGCCAAAGTATACGTGGTGGCCTTATGGGAGATCCATCTTTGTGGTTAAATATGCACTAGAATGATGCATCTTTTAGTAGCATGAACCAAGGGGATCTTAAAACAAAGTTTTATAGCACGTAAACTACCACTCTATTATTTGATGAGTGTACATAGCTCTTCCTGGTTAATGTTATAAAATGCTTTCATGGGTCCATCAGTCCATTTCCCTCCAAAGAGAATAAGAAAGAATCCAGGTGGGAGAAAGAATTTCAACAAGCCGAGTAGTACACTGCCCTCTGCCCTCACGAAAAGGGATTTATTAACTGTCCCTATTTTACCCAATTACTTTGAAAAAACATTTATCAGATGTGTCCCCATTTTCACCAATTGCTTTATTGCACTTTTATTATAAGTTCAAAGGTGAAATGAAGTAAGTGCTTACTGGTGTCTCCTGTCCCCCCAAGTCACAGCAAACACTGCTGCTCACAGAACTTTGGAATAAAGCTTTCTTATTGTCCAAACAGTCATTAGCACCTGAGCAATTATTATAAATGTCTTTTATAGGTTATCCATTATGTAGAAAATGCACCCAAGTTCAAGCACAGGAGGGAGAAAAGTCAACTCCACCTTCGGTTCTTTGATAATCTTGGAAACATTCTTTAGCTCTAAAAGGAGCAGGTTAAAGCAGTCGTCTGCAAGATAAAAGTTGGGGTTTATGGCACTGCCAGCCATAAATGGAGCTCTGTTGGGTGGGAGCATATCCATTCATTAAAAAGCATGTTAATTTGTTAATGTTAACCGTCAATTCCAGGGTTGCCCTTGAGGTTTTAGTTCTGAAATTAGATCAGAAACACCATTGTTTCAGAGAAAGCATCATACTGTATTCTCTGTGCAAATCATTTTGTTTCTCTGGACTTCAGATTCCTCATAAGTAAAGTGAGGGATTTGACCTGGATGATCTCAAAATTAGCTCCCTTTCAGTCTACTTTTCTTTTAAAAAAAAGTTTTATTGATGTGTTTTGTTTTTACATTATATTTACAGATTGATCCTGATTCATGAGAGGTCTCCTGTAACAAAACTAAGTAAAACTAATGACATATCTGAAAGTGCATACAAACATTCCATATTTGTAGCCCTACATCTCTCTATTTTAAAAAAATTAAGAAAATTTAATTTTCTCTCCCTCTCATCCCCCACCACCACTGGGAAGGGAGTGAAAGAAAAACAAATGCCTTTTAACAAATATGTATAATGAAGCAAAACAAATTCCTTCAATGAACCTATATAAATATTACACATATATGCATAAATGCATATACATAAATATGAATGTATCTATGTGTACAAATCAATCCACAGCACAAACCCATCACATCTCTGCCAGATAGTATGTTTCATCATTTGTCCTCTGAAGTCATGAATGGCCACTTTATTCATATTAGTTCTTATGGTTTTCAAAGGTATTTATTTTTACAGTGTGGCTGCTCTAAGTTCAGCTCATTTCGTCTTCATCATTCAAAAAATCTTCAAAATTGTTTTCCTTTACAATATTGATGTTAAATTGTTCAGGTTCTTTTTACTTCTCTCTTCATCAGTTCTTATACATCTTTCCTTGAAATAATCTATTTCCCTATTTCTCATAGAACAATAGTATTCCATTACATTCACATACCAGAACTTAATTCAGCATTCTTCAGTTGTTGAACATCTTTGTTTCCAGGATTTTTTTTACCTCCAATACAAAAAGAATATCTTTATGAATATATGACTTAATATATCCTTTTTCTTCTGTCTCTTTGGGTATAGACCTAACAGTGGTATATCTGGGTCAGAGGATACACATTGTTTAGTAACTCTTTATGTAGAGTTCCAAATTACTTTCCACAATGTAATACTTAATCACAGATATAGTGCATTCATGAGCCTATTTCCCCACAGTCCCTCCAATACTTATTTTCCTTTTTAGTCTTCTTTACTATTCTAATGGTTTCAAGGTGGAATCTCAACATTGCTTCAATTTACATTTCTCTAATTAGTAGTGATTTGGAGCATTAGATGGCTAGAGATAACCTGGATTTTTTCCCTTGAGAACTATCTGTTCATATCTTTAGACCATTTATCAATTAGGTTATTGCTCTTTTCCTTAAAATTTTTGTCAGTTCTTTATGTATCTTGAAAATGAGGCCTTTGAAAGAGAAACTTACTGCAAAGAATTTCCCCACAACTAATTATTTCTCTTTTATTCTTAGTTTTATTATATTTCTTTGTAAAAAAATCATTTAACTTTGTGTATAAAAATATTCATTTTATCTTCTGTAATCCTTTTTTATCATTTGGCTATAAACTTTCATCTATTCATAATTTATAGGTGATTTTTTTCCATGTTTCTTTAAATTGTTTGTGACATGAGCTTCTATATATAGATAACATACCTCTTTAGGGGTATCTAGGTGGCACAGTGGCTACAGTGCCAGGCCTGGAGTCAGAAGAAGAGTCTTTTTGAGTTCACATCTGGCCTCTGACACTTACCAGCTGTGTGTCCCTGGGCAAATCACCTGCCCGTTTGCCTCTGTTTCTCATCTGTAAAATGAGCTGGAGAAAGACATGCCAAACCACTCCTGTATCTTTGCTGAGAAAACCTGAAATGGGGTGACAAAGAGCCAGACACAACTGAAATGACTGAAAAACAACATACTCATTTGGACTTTATCTTGGTCTAAGGTATGAGGTATTGATCTGAATCTACTTTCTTCTACATGTCTGTCCAATTTTCCCAGAAGTTTTCACCAAACATTAAGTCCTTATCCCAGGAGCTGGAGTCTTGGTATTTATCAAATCTTAGGGCATTAGATATAGTCACTTCTGTATGTGATGTCCCTCATCTGTGCCACTCATCAATCTCTCTATTTTTTAGCCAAAATCCAATTGTTTTTTTTTTTTTAACAATTTCTACTTGTAGAATAGTTTGAGAACTGGCACTGTTAGCCCCTCTTCTTTCTCTGTTTCATGTTTCTCAGGGATTTGGAATAATGGAAACTTGACACTTGGAGGGCATTTGAAATTTCAAAAAGCCCTTTGTATGCATTCTCTTTGAAAATCTAAAAATGCCAAGAGGCAGGTATTGCATGTGGTATTATTGCCCCCATTTTACAGATAAAGTAACTCGGGCACAGAGAAGTTAAGTGATGTGTCCATGCTTACACAGTTAATAAATATCAGAGGCAGAGTAAACCCAGGCCTTTCTGACACCACATATAGCTCTCTACTGCTCTGCCACATTTCCTCAAAAAGTCTCAAATGCTCAACTAGAGAATCTTTCTTCGAACTTTCAAGTTGGGATTGACCTTGTTCCGTTTTTTCAGTGAACAACAATGAGAAGCCAATCAGACGGCACGTAGTCGTCTCCATAAGGTGTCACAGAATCAACTGTTTGGGGTTGGTTTTGCTTTTGTGTTTTTTTTATTAGAACAAGGAATGGAAGTCATGTGCTATGGACAGTGTATTGGGAATCAGGGGAGGCAGATTAGAGGCAAAGCTCTGCCACAAACTAGTTGTGTAACCATTGACTTCTTTGGGACTCAATTTTTCCACCTATAATTATGAAAGGATTCACCTGGGTAAATCTCTATGGTATCTAACAATTCTACAATCTATGATTTTAGAATAAACCATGACAAATACCACAGGATTCCTCATGCCCAGAAGGAAGCCCAGAATGCTAGCCATCTGACTTGTTGCTCTCACTTCTACTCCAGTCACAGACCTCCACCCCTGCCCCGACACCAAACACTCTTTTAAATTCTGCACCTAGAGCATTCCAAATATCAGCATGACAAATATCAGGGATGTTTGGCCTTACTTTACTTACTTTACTTCCTAGGGAAGGGTCTTAGCCAGGTGCCCCCAGCTACAGAAGATATAGTGACACTGGGCAAGTCATTTAGTTTCCTCCTCTTTCAAATGAGTTGGAGAAGGAAATAGAAAACCACTCCAGTATCTTTGCTGAGAAAATTCGAAACTGGATCATGAAGACTTGGATATGACTGAAAAATGACTCAACTATGACAATGTTCTTTAAGGCCTGATTTAATTCTTACATACAGACTAGTTCAAGTTCAATTCAACAAACATCTATTGAGCATCTACTCCATATATGACTTTGTAGTAGGAACTAGGTTTGGGATTTTTTCTGGGAGGGGAGGGGATAAAGATTTTGCCAGAATTCAATTATTCTCCCCATATCTCTGTGTGTTTGTGGAGACTCTGCCATAGTGTTTTTATTTTCTTCAATGTGATACTTTATACTTCAGTACTTTTTGGAGTTGAGGATGAAAAAAGATAGCATAATAAGGAGTATTTATTTGGGGGGGGGGAGAAAAGGATGGATTGGGTAGTCAGAAATTTTGAATAGCTAGGTGGCACAGCAGAGAGAGTGCCAGATCTGGAGTCCGGAAAATTCATCTTCCTGAGTTCAAATATGACCTCAGACACTTACTAACTGTGTGACCCTGGACAAGGTACTTAACCTTTGCCTTGTTTGCCTCTGTTTCCTCTTCTGTAAAAATGAGCTAGAGAAAGAAATGGCAAACTACTCCAGTATCTTTGACAAGAAAACTCCAAAAGGGCTCATGAAGAGTCAGATGTGACTGAAAATGACTAAACAATAACATAAGGTTGGGAGTTGTGGGAGTTGCCGTTGCCTACAATAGGAGAGACCTCACAGAGGAGGGGCTATTTGAGCTAATCTTTGAGGGGAGTATAGAGGCAGGGATAGATGTGAGGAACAGCAAGAAGATCTGTTTGGCTTGAAAGAAGAGTGTGAGAAGTAGAGTAATATATAATAAGGCTGGAAAGATAAATGACAGAGAGGTGATGAAGGGTTTTAAATGTGAAAGAAGGTTTGACTTGATCATAGAGGAGAGCCACTATAGTTGATTGAGCATAGGAGTGGTGACACAGTTGGAAGACCTTTCAGATAGAACTTTAAGGTTTACAAAATGCTTTTCCGTTGTCAGCGCATTTGATCTTCACAACCCTGAGAGGTAGGTGTTATTATTACCATCCGCTGAGGAAGCTATGACAGAGTGTAAGTCACACAGTTGCTAAGTATCTAAGGCTAGATTTTGGCAAAATGAGATCTGTGATTGGACCAAGACTGACTGTAATTTGGAATTAAGGTTTTTGTAGGTGTCATATGTGGTTTTAGTTTCTCCCCAAGTCCTTTGATACTTCAAAGGATTCACAATTTTATTCACATTGATACTTCTTCCACCATTGCAGATTGCAGCCCTTCCATGCCTTAATAGATGGTTTCAGAAATTGCTGTAGCTAATAGATCCATCCTTGAGGTCAATAGTCTCCTCAATTCAAGAGTTTTTCTGAATTTATCCAGGCTCTACTGTTTGAACAACAATCTCTCTCTCTCTCTTTCTCTCTGTCTCTCTCTCTCTGTCTCTCTCTCTCTCTGTCTCTCTCTGTCTCTCTCTCTCTCTCTCTGTCTCTCTCTCTCTCTCTCTCTCTCTCTCTCTCTCTCTCTCTCTCTCTCACACACACACACACACACACACACACATGCACACACACACACTCAGTTACCAAACCTGTATGTGAAACCTTTCCAGTATGACAAGACCTATCAGAGTTTGTGCCTTCCTAAAAGAGTCTTGACAAGCCCAGGGTAATCTCCATGCCATCATCAGGTATCAGAAAAGGACCTTAGTGTAGGTGACAAACATCAGCATGACACTGTGAGGGGAGCTCAAGATTTGGAATAAAATGGTCTTTCCACTTATTAGTTGTGTCACTTTGCCCAAGTTACTTAGCCTTTCTTCATCTCAGTTTCCTCACTTCTTAAATGTGAATAATGATACTACTATAATACTTACACTACCTACTACACACAAGTAATGTGAGGATCCAAGGGAGAGATGGATATACCCACATGCACAATACATATGTAAATGCACATACATGCATGTTTACATAGATGTGCATATACATGTATGTGCACCTACATGCTTACTTTCATATATGCATGTGTGTTTACCTTTGCAGACATTAGTAAATTGAGGCATTTGCTTCTTCAGTTTAGAACTCTGGTTCAGCTCCCCTCCCAGCCAGTGCAATTCACGTATAGAATCCAAAGGAAAGAAGTTAATTCCTTAAAATAAAGGCTCCTTTGTAATCTATGGACTCGAGGCTGTTTTCCTTGGCAGTGGTCAAGTCAAAGACAAACAAGAAGTCCTCAGGCTATTTTGTTTGCTTTTCCTGATTTCCCATGCAATTTCACTATTTTGATTTATATTCTTTAGGAAGATTTCTCCCTGATTCTAATATCGTGATTTCTCCCTGATTCTAATATCATGATTTCTCCCTCTTCCTAATATCATGATAATGCTCAGTTCAGCCCAAGTGAAATGGTTTTCTTTGTAATACCCTTGTTCTTGAACATTACTGATTTCTGCAGCCTAAGCAAAGATAAGATGGAGCCCTCATCAGTTCACACTCTCACAATCTCATTCAGCCTATCATTGCCCTTGAATCTCTGGGGATGAGAAAAAACAGTTGTTGTTTTTTAAGAGGGGGTCAGGGAATGTTCTTCCTTCTCTCCCATTCCCCATCTATTAGTCATCAATGGTGACATCCAGGGGAGTTGACACCTAGGGCTGATATATGTGTTGGCACCCTCATCCTTCAGTACTCTATGCTGCCAGGATGATTTGCGGAAAGCTGTCACTCTGGGGCTGTGACCTCCCTCAAGACCTTTGGAATTACCTCCTTTTGGGGGGCTTTTTTCCCTTCTCTCACCCCTCCTCCCTTTTCTTCCCACTGTTTGATCACAGACTACAAGACTGCAGTCTTGGAAAGCTAATGGAAACCTAACTCAAGCAACAGACTTGAAGAGCATCTCAGCTGGTGTAATGATAATGGAAATTTGAAGATCTTCCCTGCCCCTTAATTCTAATTCTAACAGAATTTGAAGACCTTCCCTGATTTGAAGATTTTCCCTGCCCCCTAAAAGGCTGAATGCAATCACATGGAGCCTGTGGTGGGAGGAGTTTGCTGAAGGGTGGAGCCAAGCCCACGGGAAGCTGGAAGTCAAAGCAGCTAGAGGGTGGTAGAGAGAGGACACACCCAGGGAGACAGCTAGGCTTGTTAGTATTGGTTTGTGGGAAGGCTAAAGGATACAGTGACTCCCTACTGTGTTGTGGTGTATTAACTTCTTTGTTGCTATGATGGATTCACTTTCCTGGTGTTGGGATTTGGTTTTCTGGTGTCTGAATAAATGTTTTGCTTCTGTCTTCTAGAGAGTCTGTCATACATTGTGATTGAGAACTGTGCCAACATATTTACCGTTGCTCTTGGCACTGTGAACATTGCATTGGTACTACAGCTGGTTACCATGAATATGCTTCAGTAATTGTATTTTTGTAATATCATTGTATTTTTGTATAATATTATAATAATATAAATACAAATAATCATTGTAGGATTTGTAAGTTTTATAGACATTGTCTGTTCCTTTCTTCCCTGGGCATGGTGCCTAGTTGATACTCAAATCATTCATTTAGAGGGCAGTTGACACTAAATGTAGGACATTTATGTAAATAGGACAATCCCAAAAGTCCTCCTTTTCAGTATTTCTTGCAGATCCTTGATTCATTTGGGAAAAGGAATTAAACCCCAGATCAAATAATGGAGGGAGACTCCAACTCCAAAAGATCATAAATTCTTTACTCAATGAAGCATGGGTTTGCTTGTATTTTGACCTCTACATGTGATTTAATTGACAAAAGGAACTCCTCCCTGACCTCCCAACCCTGGAAGGTTGTGTCTTGCCTAGGAACACACAGCCTACCACTGTGTTTTGGGAGAGGGCTTGAACTCAGTCTTCCATGTCTGACTGCCCCACTACTTCCTTCTGTGTAATATTTGTGTATATAAATAGTATCTGAGAGACAGCACAGTATAGTAGATAGAGAGCTGGTTCTTTAAATCACAAAGACCCAGCTTTAAGTTCCTCCTTAGACAAACACTGTCTGTGTGACCCTGAGTAAGTTACTTAACCTCTCAGTGCCCCCCTTCCAACTCTAGACCATTTTCTTGGTAGAGTAAGTTTCCTCATTAGAAGGTTTCTACACTAACAAAAAAGTCTGGAGTGCCCCCCTCCCACACACATACTCTCTGCTGCCAATATAGATTATAATCTTCCCAGGGTTGTTGTAAGGAAAGCTTTGTAGATAATTCAGCACTTCACAATGTGTGTTATTGTTATATGTGATATTGGGCAAGCATTTGTGAATTATGCAGAGAGGAGAAATTCCCTCCTCTCTCCAGCATCCCCACTCCCTCCATCTAGGGAAATGGGAAGGTGTATCTTTAACAAAAGTGGAACTATTAATTATTAAGTTTGTGATTCAAATGAAAGCTATTATAAGACATCTGCTCCAGGCCAAAGGATTTCTGCAGAAAAGGCCTTTCCCATCTTTAAACTCAGTTTGTGTGGAAAGATAATCTGTACTTCTGTAATAGTAATGAAATTTGAAGATCCCTTTGTATTGGAAAGCTAAGAGGTACTTAGCACCTAGTTTCAAAATAAGCCTCTGTTAAGAAACAGAAAGTATGAACCCCTGTTGCTGACATAACAGGAAGGGGCTGAACAGGGAGGAGTTATACCGTATATAAGGAAGAGCACAAGCTGGACAATCAGAACTTCTTGGGATGAGCACCTGAAGG
>NW_027185664.1:6579424-6596481 GCF_028583685.1 Petaurus breviceps papuanus
ATTTCTGAGGGCCAGCTGGAGCTGCTGAGACTGCTGAGGATTTCTGAAGGCCAGCTGGAGCTGCCAAAGGCTGAGGAAGCCTGACTGTTGTGTCAGTATTCTGTACAAATGTTGTTGTGGCTTTGTTAATGTGTATGAACATTCTTGTGGCTTTGTTAAGCCTTGTCTTCCCAGGAACAGAGACTGTGGAGGATTTGAGATGGACTGGACACTGTGAGCTCCAATGTGGAGCAGGAACTGCACAGAGAGTTGGACAAAGAGATGGGAGCTGTCTGCCTTTGAACTCAGGTGGCAGTTGATTAGATTTGGGTGGGAGCTGGGACCATGGAAGAGGAGCCATTGAAGCTGAAAGCCTGCCCTGAGTCAAGATGAAAAAACCTCTCCACGGGTAGTGAGTAGTGATGAAATTGTGATTTACTTGTGACCAAGGGGTGGATGGCCTGTGTATTTTCCACTACCCCTCAAGAGAGTACTGAGTAGTGACTGATGACTGAGTAGTGACTGATAATTGAATAGTGACTAATGACTGAATAGTGACTGATTTGTAACTTAATGTGCCCCATGGGTGGAGGACTTTGACCTTTTATACTTTATGATTGAATGATTAAGTTACTAAATGATTGATTAAATGATTGTACTTTGCTCAAAACTATGTGGCCATTTTAGCGATGAGTCGTTGAGTTGTGACATGGTGAATGCTGTATTTTTATTTTCTGTGAATGTTTTGCTCTGAGTTGTTATTGAATAAATAGAGATTTCACTACACCGTGTAATCAGAATCTTGAAAAGCTGTTCACAGCAGCAATCCTCTAGAAAGCTGCTCATGCTTGGCTTTACAACTTCTAATAGTGGGAAGTTTCCTCTTGGAGAACAGATTTTACTTTGTGTTACTATTTTTATATGATATCTATGCTTTCTGTTAATGTGTATAAGGGCATATTTGTGAGTGTGTACACATGTATACATTCATATGCATGTATGTGATTGGACATGTTTATGCTTGTATAAGTAGGAGACCTGACTGATATGGTCATGAGATAATCTAATTTACCAGTTGATAGGAATAGTGATTAGAGCTATGATTTTGTTGATAAAGGGAATTCCCAGGTTTAGAAACTCTCTTTATGAGTAGAAGTCAGCAACTTCTTGGCAATTTATAGATTGATTGATGCCTTGAGCAAAATTAAGTGATTTGGCCATGGATAGTGAGAGAGATGGGATTCATGGATTTGGATCAGGAAATTATCCTTTTTTATTTTTTGAATTGAATTGAGGAAACTCTCCCATTTTTCAATTGAGGAAACTGAGGTCCAGAGAATGATTTGCCCAAGATCACACTAGTAGTCAGTGGCAGAACTAGGATTTGAACTCAGATCACTCCAAATCCAGCACTCTTTCTACTATACTTTGTTGCCTCCCAATTGAACTCAGGAAGGCCAGCCCCTCTATCTATTATACTGTGCTGACTTTCATGGAAACTGAGGCATGGTTAAATGATTTGCCCAAGGTTACATGGAGCCAGAACAGGATGTTATTCTCAAAGGCCCCTGGTGACATGTTGTAAGTGAAAGATTATTGAACTTGAAATCAGATGACTTGGGCTCCATTTCCAGCTCTGTGACTATGACTTTGGACAAGTCACTTAGCCTCAGTGTCCTTATCTATAAAATGTGGATAACAAAACCAGCCAACCTACTACTAAGATCATTGTGAAGACCAAATGAGATCACAGAATTATGGGATATGGATTTCAAGCTGGAAGACACTTTAAAGATGATTGAATCCATTCTCCTTGTTTTATAGTGGAGGAATCTCAAGGGTTAAGCCCCTTGCTTAAAGTCACACAGGCAATATCTGTAAAGGGCTTTGCAATTGTGAAGAGCTAGAGAGAAACTTATTATTATTAGAGCTTTCAGAAATTCTCCAGTTGGGTGGCTAGGTGGCACCAGCCCTGGAGTCAGGAGGACCTGAGTTCAAATCTGGCCTCAGACACTTAACACAAAAACTAGCCATGTGACATTGGGTAAGTCACTTAAACCTAATTGCCCTACCTTCACCCCTTTAAAAGCAAAAAAGAAAAAAAAGAAAAATTCTCCAGTTAATGATAGAGTCTTAAGGGGGCAAAGTAAGCTGTGTCAGTTTGATTAGCTGCCTCAGTTCCCCCACAGACTGGCTTCTATTGAGTTGAGTTGAGTTCCTTCCAATGTGCCTCTACATGGCCAATTTGGAATACACAAACCATGTGTGACTGATAACTCAATCGAGGGCTTGAAAAATTGATCCCAAAGTTATTGTGCTTTAAGAGTCCTTCAGAGCCAAAGTCTAAAAGCCTGGCTGAGTCTGGGGCTTTGGGAGAGTCACGTTTTACCTCCCATCATTCCCAGAGCCCAGGGCCAATTCCCAATGTTAGGACTGCAAGGCTGGATAAGACCAAGCTGGCAGAGGAAGGAATGAAGGGCCCCTTCCCCCTCAGAATCAGTAAAATCAGTCACTTTATTGCTTAGAGTCTAATTATGGATGAACATATGATAGGTGATAAAATATTTAGAATAAATTTTAGTAATTATAGTTGAAGAAATAGTAACTGCATTCTCCCTTGAGTAATAATTAGACTTTAGGATGTGTGTGTGTGTGTGTGTGTGTGTGTGTGTGTGTTTTGCTTGTTGCCTCTGCTGTTTGCAGATATTCAGGGATAAAACCTGCCCTTATGGACCTGGAGTCACTGGGAGCCAGGTGTGAGTTTCTGAGGGCGAATTTGGCTGTAAATTATGTTTTGTTTTCTGTAGGCAGCCAGACAGCTAAAATCATATTTGCTGTCAAAGATAACACCAGGCACAATGGTGATGTATGAAAGTTAGAGGGCCGGTGTGGAGCAAGCTGCACAGATCCATCCCTCTGGCACGTCTGACTCCCGCCCCTAGCCACATCTTACTCAAATTTGCCACTGCAGCTGGCCTGCCTTCCCGAGGCTCAGGGTGGCCAACTTGGAAGAAAGAAACAGAACTGGAGCAGGAAGGTGCCATTTGCAGGGGAGCAGCGCAAAAGGAGCTAACATCTAATGCAATTCATTGGAAACATGGTCAGCTTCCATGCTTCTCTCTTAACAGGCTTAATACATGGACTAAATCCTCCCTCTAATTGTATTGTGTGGTAGAATGCAAAATCCATCACCATAATCACTCTCAAGCTCTGCAGGGTCCAACCATTTTGGCTACATTCAGATGGAAATTCGAAGCCAAATATAACAAGCCTAAAGTACCCGAATGACAGATTTGTCAGACTAGCCTTTCACCCGGGGGAGAGGGCGGGCATTTTTATTATTTTTCATGGACATAGTAGATACTTTAAATATTTATTACTTGCAGGTTATGTCCATGACTGTTGGTCACCCCCCCCCACACACACACACACATGCACTCAATATGAATTCAGTGAAACTGGATCCCAAACTCCTTTCTCCTTCCATAGTTTTATCTCTCCCAGTCTGAGCTCTGGGTCCCTTCCCTCATCTCTATCTTCCTTAATAAGTCTCATTGTTCTCCCTTTGGAATTGCTACCTTCAAACACTCTGAGATTCTTCATATTTCCTCTTTCTTCATTAAATTCAACTGAATATTGCAAGATTAAAGCTCCGAGTTATCTTCCTTAGGAAGCAACTAACCACAGTGTAAAAAAAAAAACTACTAAGAGATGAATTTGCCTGCAAGTTGATAGTACTGGCTACAGCGGATAGGACCTTGGAGTCCAGAGGCCAGAATTTAGAATTGTGTGGCTCTGAGCAAGTCACTGCCTTTACTTGAGCTTTAGTTTCCTCACTATAAAATGAACCTGGGTTCCAATACTTGTTGCTGTCTCATAAGATTCAGTCGGTCAATCAACAAGAATTTATTAAATACCCACTGTGTGCTAGGCACTGAGGGCACAAAGATGAAAATATCTCCTTAAGGAAATTAACTTCTGTTGGGGAAACATGTATATGTGTAAGAAGATTTAAAATATGTACAAGTCAAAATAAGGCAAATTCTGGGCATAAAGGGGAATAGTAATGGGACAGAAGCTCACACAGAGGATGATATTTGAATTGTGCTTTGAAGGAAGCCAGTAATTCTAAGTGGCAAAAGTGAGGAGGGAAGACATTTCAGTCATAGGGGACAGTCAGTCTGTAATAAGGTACAGAGATGGGAGATGTGAGGTCAGGGGTGAGAAACTGGAAATAATTCTGTTTGACAAGACCGTAAGGGCCGTCATGTGTCATTGATCAACAACAGAGTTTGTATTTTATTCTACAGGCAATAGGGAGCCACTGGAGTTTATTGAGGAGAGTGATCTAGTCAGAAAGGTGCTTTAGGAATAAGTTAGAGAGGGAAAGATGAAGAAGGAAGACATCATCATCATCATTATAACTTGCATTTAGATAGTGTTTTAAGATTTGCAAACCATTTGATATATGTTAATTCATTTGATACTTAGGGCAACCATGTAAGGTAGGTGCTATTAATATGGCCAGTTTACAGATGATGAAACTGAGGTCAAGAAAGTTTAAGTGACTTGTCCATAGTCACACAGCTAGTAAGTATCTGAGGTAGGATTTGAACTTTGTTCTTCCTGCCTCCAAGTCCTGTGCTCTACCTGCCTCTGTATTTAGCAGGCTGTTGAAATAGAGTACGGGAGAGGTGATGAGGGGCTCTGTGAAGAGAAAGAAGAGGAGTGATGTAAAGAATATTGTGGAAGTAGATTGACTGATTTGGTTTGTTTTGGAAAAAGGACTTTGTTGATGACTGGTATGAAAATATGTTTAATGAATGTATATGTAGAGCTTCTCTCAGAGTGCATGCCATCTTGGGGACGGGGGAGAAGTAGAAGGGTGAGAAAATTTGAACTCAAAATGGAAGTGAATGTTGAAAGCTAAAAATTAACTAATTACTTTTAAAAAGGACTTTGTTCATCTTAAGGCACCATATAAATGGAAGGAATTATTTTTGTTGTTGTTGATGCCAGGAAGTGATGGGGGACAGAGGTACTGAGTGAGGCAGGCATTTCCAATCCCTGTGTCCCATGTGGGCCCAAAGAGCTACACAGAGGACTGGGTTTAGAGTAAGAGGACCTGGGCTCAGTCCCTAGATTTACTCTTTACTAGCTACATAACTTTGGACAAGGGACAGCTTTCCTTGGCTTCAGTTTTCTCATCTGTAAAATGACAGGTTGGTCTATATGGGATGTGATGTCCCTTCTAGCTTGAAATGTATTATCTTGTGTGTCTACATGAGAAACAATATTTTAGATTTGGAAAAGATAGAAAGGTTCTGGTAGATGAAATACATTCTGTTCCCCATGTAAATCACCAGCATTTGGGGGAGGTCCATGGAATAAGCAAGGAAGAAATCAATTTCAATAGAGAGAAATTTTTTTTAAATTATCTGGATTTCTGCACAAAAGATTATGGGGAGAGGATCTTTGTGTTGCACTCTAGTCTGCATGGCATTGTCTTGAAATATCTCTAGATATTTACAAGTCCCTAGTGCCCCATTCCAGTCGGAAGCAGAGCAGATCTCAGGGCTCTGAAAGATGGGATACCACAGCTATCAGGTTGCAGATTTCCAACATAGTAGGAAACCGAGATCACATACAATTAGCATGTGATAGTGTGGTATAGAGGGAAAAGCTCTGGATTTGTCAGAGGGCCTGGGTTCAAACCTTAGCTCTTTCACTTATTTTCCTGGGGGATCTTTTTTTTTTTTGCTTTAGCAAATTCTCTTTCCTGAGGCTCAGTTTCCTCACATGTAAAATGAGGGGGTTTCAATTCAAAGACCATGACCTTGGAAATCGCCTGGTCTAAATTCTTCATTTTTCACATGAGAATATGGAGGCTCAGAAAGATGAGTCCCTTGTCTAAGGTCACAAGGCTAATTAGTGGCAGAGCTGGAACCAGAAAGAACTGAGATTTTGTCATCACCATGCTACTCCTCAGTTCAGTATGTGATGGGGAGTAAGGATATGTGATGGGAGATAAGGATAGAAAGGAAGCTTGGAGCTAGACTGAGCAGGGCCTTGAATATCCGGTTAAGTAGTTTGTCATTTGTTCATTAAGTAACCACGGGCATGGTAGGCAATGAAAGGCAGCCAAGTCATGAACCTGAGTTCATGTTCCACTTCTGATAGAAATAGGACATGTGACCTTAGGCAAGTTGCTTAACCACTAAGTATCCTAAGAAAAGCTCTAAGACTAATAGAGAAAGGGTTAGGTGCCATTCTGCACTGGTAGAAAGAATCCACTCAATGAAATCACAGAGTTGGTATTTTCTTTTCTCTTCATTTTTGTTTTACAAAACAATGGGAACACACTGAAGATTTTTTTAGCTAGGTGTCTGCATGGTCAGATCTGTGCAAGACAGAATTTTTTTGATGTTGGTGTGAAGCATTGATGTGGGAGTCATTTCCAAATAAGCATCTCCAACTTGACTTATTTAAACAAACCATTGTCCAAAAAAACAACAACTTAGAAATGGATAAAAGAACAGACTTGAACACATGTTATTATTATTTTCTAACAAGGAGGGGAGATGATCAACTAAAGAGAAAAAACAATAACGGACAACATCCCATATGTTCTGTTGGTATCCTTGGAATGTCAAAATATCTAGAAGAAGGCACCCAAAACATGATGTGAACCTCTCTGCGGTAGACAAGAGTTGCCCACGATGGACAGGAATGGCTGGATTGCTATTTGGATTGTTGGAGGGAGTAACCCCATTGATGAATGAGATCACAAATCTTTCAAAGTATCAAAGGAAAGCAGGGTAGATGATAGAGGAGAGAGACTGCAAGCTGGTAGTTTAGGTGGGCAGTTATTAGAATAATCCAGCCAGGAAATGATAAGGACTTGATCTAGTCTGGTATCCATGGAAATGTGATCCATACAATAACCCTTTGAGATAGGATATGCCAACAATAATAATAGTTCATATATAGAGAGATTATTATGGTTTACAAATTGCTTTCTTTATCCAGCCCTAAGCTTAATGCAAACATCATTATAAGTAGAGGCAATGGGAAGAAGGCTGGATTTGAAACCAGAAGAACTGAATTCAAATTTTGACTCTGCAATTCATGATGTCTGCGACCTTGGGCAAATTATTTAACTTTTAGCACTCCAGCTCTTTAAAATGAGGGGTGGGACTACATGACCCCTAAGGTTTCTTTCAGCTTTGATCCCTATTTTAAAGCTAAGGAAATTGAGGCTTAGAGAGTTTGAGTGACCTGATAAATTTCATACAAATTGGTAAGTGGTAGAATCAGAACCAGAACCCCGCACCCCTCCACACCAAGAGCACTATCTTCTGTTACACCATTTCCTTCCAGGTACTACTGGAACAGCTTGGGAGAGACAGAGAAGGTACCTCTTCTGCCTCCCCAACATTTATATCCAAATGAAATCAGGATAATCAGGGGTGGGGAACCTGAGGCCTTGAGGCCACATGTGGCCCTCTAGGTCCTCAAGTGCATCCCTTTGGCTGAATCCAAACTTCACAGAACAAATCCCCTTAATAAAAAGATTTGTTTTGGACTCAATCAAATGGTCGAGCCCAAGGACCTAGAAGACTACACGTGGCCTTAAGGTCGCAGATTCCCCACTCCTGAAAATAAATATCAAGGACATCCTTGGAAAGAGAAGAAAGGTAAGCAAAAGGAGAATGTATATTTGTTTTGTGTATGCTTTTGTGTAAATCAGGGTGAGCAGTTCTACTTCCTGGGCCTTGGTGATTGGGGTGTGTGTGTGTGTGTGTGTGTGTGTGTGTGTGTGTGTGTGTGTGTGTGTGTGAGAGAGAGAGAGAGAGAGATCATTTAATATCTTGCTTATGAAGTCAACACAACCCCTTTCCAGCTGTTCCCTGCATCACTGAGGGGAAGGTGTTGGGGTTGGTGGGGTGGGAGTAGAATCGGGTGGAGTGACAAGTTGACCAGCTAGGTGGCACAGAGGAGATAGAGTGCTGGGCCTGGAATCAGGAAGACAAGTTCAAATATGACCTCAGACACATATTAGCTGTGTGACTCTGGGCAAGTCACTTAACCTTGTTTCCTCATCTATAAAATGAGCCAGAGAAGAAAATGGGAAACCATTCCAATCTCTCTGCCAAGAAAACCCCAAATGAGGTCATGAAGAGCTGGAGATAACTAAACAACAAGGGACCTGGGAAGGTAAGCACAGAGCTATGAATATATTTCTATGTTGCAGAGCAGTGAGGTGGAAAGATCATATTTGGTGATATAAAATTTACAGTTAGGAGAAAACTCTGAAATCATCACTCCCACCTCAGTTTGCAAAAAAGGAAACTGAAGGCCCTTCGATATCAAATGACTTATCTAAGAACACACAGGTAGTAATGAGCCAAGATTTGACACAAAGTTGAGGCATAATTAGGGTGGGAGAATTGGGTCATTGCCCCAGGGAATGCCAATTTAGGGCGTATCAACAGAACTATCCCAAGGCTTACTTCCTCCCGTTGGCAATCAGGGAACTCCAGCCACTCAACTCCCTCCCCGCTCCAGGCTGCTGCCCCTCCCCATTCACTGCCCCTGTTCTATTTCCCCTTGGCCAAGAACAGAAATGCCTCTGAACCCAGTTCCTTAAACACTTAATTCAGTGTTTTTCCCATTCTAGACCACATTAGTCAAAGGATACCACTCTCTCATTTGCACCAGGTTGATACCTCTCCACTCCTGCCGAAAGTCAGTTTTTCTTCAGTCAAAAATGCCTCTGACTTTGCTTATTTTCCTCTCTCTTTTTAAAGCTAGGTGTCCAATACAGGCCAGTGGGAGTCATGGTTGACAAATAAGATTGAGGGCAGAACACAAACAATGAGCCGAAATTCTGTGAGCAGGATCAATGGCTCCGAAGCTGCCACCTCCCATTCAATCTCCTCCAGCATGGGGAGACATCTTGGCAAGAACCAAGGAGGGACATTTTGCCCCAAGTCCTGATAGAACTTGTCCCATACCATTGTCTGCTTTCTGACTGTTGTGTTTGAAAATGAGAAGAAAATGAACTCATTGGGGAGACTCTTTCACTGCGACAGGGAAGATAAAGAGGTGGGGAAAGACCAAGGGACTGTCTGAGGGGAGTGAGCTTAGTCAAACCCGCAGCAAAATTGAGCAAAACAGGAGCCAGGGAAAAATCTACACAGACCCTCTCTTAATGACATCCCGAGTGTTTGCTGGCTTTCCTCCAATTTACAGGAGACAGATGTGGCTTCTCTGGTGGTGACACTGCCACCCTTGTCATCAGAGAGAGGGGTGGTGGATGAAACAGCAACCCTGGCAAAGTAGCTGCTGAAGAAGACATGGTGCTTGCTCCTTTCAGGAGACAGGCAGGAGATGCAGCCTCTAATCTGTGTGTCAGGCAGGTGCCAAACAGCTGAGCAGCTAGTGTCGCTGCTTGCAATCTGACATTTTCTTGTCCACTTTTTGGATTCATGAGAGTAGAACATCTTTAAAGCTGCACTTCTTAGCTCCGAGGGGGTAGGGGCTGGGGTGGAATAACAGCTAGCATTTACATAGTGCTTTAAGGTTTGCAAAGTACTTTATACATGATCTCATTTGGTCCTCACTAGAACCCATGATGCAGATGCTATTATTATCTCCATTTTACAGATAAACTGAGGTCAAGTGACTTGCCCAAAATTATACTGCTAGTAAATATATGAGACAGGATTCAAACTCAAGTCTTCCTAACTCCCAAGTCCAGCATGCTACACACTGCACTGCCTATGGAACATATACCAAAAAACATGGGTCAGATTCAGTAACTTCCTGAACAATGAATCCATTTCTCCCCCTGGATTCTGGAAGGTCCAAAAGTATGCCTGCAAAAGTCGGTGGGGTTGAGGGTGGGGATAATCTCCTCTCCATGGCCGTCTGGGGGAAAGGGGAACACCTCTGGTCCTGTGAAATCCATGAAACACTTTCTCTATGGGTTCATTTATAACAATCTGACCCCTTATTGGAGGTTGACAAACATGGCTGAAGGCACATCGATCCCAGCACTATTTGGTAAAATGTCAATTGGTTCTGGGTCCCACATCCAAATCCCAGAAACAGTACAACTGGATGGAAACCATCCAGTCCAATGCCTTTGATTTAGAGATAAGGAAACCTCAGTATAGAGAAGTTAAGTGAGTTGTCCAAGGTCACAAAGTCCTGGGTCTGTTTATCATTTAGAAAGCGTGGCGCTTTCTAAATGATAAACAGTTGCCTTGGAAAATTATCCCAAAGCAAGCTAAAAGATGATTGAGGTGGAGAAAAAAGAAGTGACAAAATGGGTTACAAAGACTTCTAGTTCAACCCCACACTTCTCCCCCTTCCCTAATTGCTCGAAAGAAAAGATGAAGGTAGGGAGGAATGCACTCCCACCCTGCAGGTCTAGGAGGGTAAGGAGAAAGGAGAACAAAGCTATTTGCCAACCAAGGTCACAGAATCCAATGGGCAGGAAAATTTTCTCTTTCTCTTCCTTCCATTAATCCTGCCCTTTCAGTTGGTCTAGGGATCCTGCGAAGAGGTGTTACCTGCAGTTTAAATTACAAATTTGGTAGGTTTTATATCCTGGTTGCTAGATCTTTGAACTTGCTGAAAATGGGCTCCCAGGCTGGGAAGGATAGATGGACGGGTCCTTTCCATTGACCCCTACCCTTCATCCTGAAGATTGCCTTCCCAAGGCTGACTGAGTAATTCATCCCTATTCTTTCAGGCCTTGATTTTAGTTCCTTTGGCTTTCACTGACAGAACCTGAAACAAGAGACAACCTCCCCTTTGTGGAACAGTTATAAATTCACAGCTTAGCAGATTTCAAGCTGATTGCCTTTTCTCAGGTTGTCTCTCTGTAAATGAGCCTCTTCAGAGATGACGGATGGCTGGGCTCCTCCAAAACATAAATTCTCAGCTAACTGGAAGCATCACCTCAAACTACTTAACAATTTTGCTTCAGAGCCAACTGAAAGTTCAACTCCTTTGGATGACATTGTCCCCTGACTGATAATTTTTAATCAATGAAAATTGTCAGTGGGAGCCAGAGTCCCCCAGTCTCTTTGGGTGTCATGGTGGCTTGGAGCTTTGGGCTCGCCTCACCTCCTGAATAAACATCAACATAAAAGGTTATCCTTTGTTCTTTCTGTCAAACCTAAATTTAGCAAAATTAGGATATAGATTTTCCTTTATTCTCTGTGATCACAAATGTAATGTCAGATTTTTTTTTCATTCTCCCGGAGAGCTTTTCATCTTTCCTTTTATTCAGTGCCAAGGTTGTCAGAACCATAATTTATTCATATTTTTGACCTCTGGGGAAGACAATATCCATAGGGTCGTAGAGTGTTATTGGATGTCAAGACTAAAATTCACTGCTCCAGGTCCTTTACAATGTTACGTTTAATCAGGCCTGTGTAATTGTGGCTGGAGCATTGGCGGCTGTAATTAATCCTGGAGGGCAGCCCCTCCTCATTAGTAATTATTCAATATTTATGCATTTCCCAAGGTCCTGCACATAGAAAGCACTTGGACCCTGGGTTGAGTTTTCTTGGCTGGAAAATGGAGGCCTAAAATTTGTGTTACTGTGATTGCACTACAGTCATAATGGGGAGAAGGGGAGAAGGGATGGATCGGGGAAAGAGCTACCTTGAGTTTGCCCTTCCTCTCCTCCACAGCCTTGTGTGGTTCCTTTACCCAGAATGCCAAGGCATAGACTAGCCCCTGGAGCTTAATCATTTTCTGAGAATTGTATGGAGAGGCCTCATGAGGTCTGGGGAACAATTAATCAATGTTAAATAATAACAATAGTTATTCTGCGATTCAGAGAAAGAAAGAATGAATCCTTCATTCGCAACCTGCATAGATGTCGAGTGGACCCTTAGAGCAGAGCCCAGGAGCTCATTAGAATTCCTTTCAGGCTACATCTATGGGTGGCCCTCACAGTGCTATATTGTCCCTGTCATTTCAAACTGCTTGAAAATTGCTTTTGTAACCCCCATTTTAATTTGGTTGATTCGTCTTCCTCCTCCTTCCTCCATCCCTCCTGTCATCCTGGTTCGAAGATCCTTATAGCCCACAGGGGACCCGGGTGGAGGGAAATTTTGAGAGGATGCCCTCACTTGTGGCTGCAGGATCTCTGACCTTAAGTCATTTTGCATGCCTAAAACTGTAGCTAGAAGGTCAGAGTTGTTAAAATAGGGACTTATTGTTAATTGATATGAAGAGATTTAATAATTATCATGGGATCATAGATCTTGGCAGGATCTCTAAGGCTATCTAGTCCAGCCCTTTTATTTGACAGAGGAAGAAAATGGAGACCCAGAGAAGTTAAGAGACTGGCTCAGTATCACACAAGTAGCAGGCATCAGAGGTGGTCTTTGAGCCTAGGTTATCTTGCCTCCTTAGCAGACATCTCTTCTAAATATTTCCTATCATTTGCTGCCCATAATAGCCCTGTGAAATCAGCAGGGCAGCTATTATTTTCCCCATTTTTCTGATGAGGAAATTGACATAGAGAGAGGGCAAATAGCTGGTTCCCACAGCTAGGGAGGGGATGAACCAAGAAAGAACCCAGGTCCTCTGATTCCCAATACAGGACTCTACACATATGTGTGTGTTCAATATCAAAGATATTGCTTATCAATAGAAATGATTTTTTTTCTCTGACGCTGCTTGCTTTGTTCACATGTAGTCTTGTCAACCTCCCGGGACCCCTGAAGAACCAATTGTCACACAGTTAAAGACTACGTTGTCTCCCCTGTTCTTATTGGAGGTCTCAGCTTATAAAACTAGCCTAGTCGGTGCCCCTCATAAATGGCATGTCTCCCCTCTTTGTGCCTTTTCACAGGGTGCCCACCGGGTCTGTGTGCTCCTTTCTCATCTCTGCCACTTCAGATTTTTAATTTCCCTTTAGGCTTAGCTCAAGGTCTACACATAGAGCCTTTCCAGATGCTCCTAAGCTCTAGCATTCCCCTAAAATCACTTTTTTTTAACCACATATCCATTTTGCATTTGCCTATAGGTGTACAACATGTTCCCCTAAAAGTGTATGCACTCCTTGAGGGCAAGGAGGTATGATTTTTCTTTTAATTGTATCTTAAGAGTCTAGCAGAACTCCTAGAACGTTCAAGTGCTTAATAAATGCTCTTGATTGATTGGGTTCAAAAAGACAGATTAAATGCCCGTGGGTTTTGTCTAGTTAGCTGGCCATTCTGGTCCCAAAAGATTTTGCCTTTTAGAAAAAAAGTGTCTTCTAGAGCTGAGCTTCATCTTTTTTCTGTGTCATGGACTTCTTTGGTAGTCTATTGAAGAATACTGTTTGTAAATAAATGCATGAAATAAAATGGACACAATGATAAAAGAGACCAATTATATTACAAAAAGGTGACTTTTTCTTATTTAAGTTCATGGACACCCTGAAATTTATCCAAAGACCTCAGCTTAAGAACCCCTTTAATCTAGAAAGAAAAACCTCATTGAGCCAAGACCCTCGGAGTGGACACATTCTCCCTGTGGGGAGAAAAGTTACTGAGTTGGGTTTTTTCACATCTATCTGATACTGGGTGTGTAATAGATTTACTTCTCTCAATTCAAAGAGCTAGAGGTTAAGCACTGGGGCTCTAAAGTGAAGAGGGATAGTAAATGCTACTCAAATTCTCAGCCCCTCAGCTGTAGCCAAAAGACAGGAGCAGCGAGAAGTTGCACCATAATGTACCCAGGGGAACAGTGCCCAGCAGAGACTGTCCAGGCTCAGAGGTTGGTTGGCACACAAGATCAGAGAGGGTGAGACCCAACAGGAACATGAGGATAACATCAGGGGCCTCTCCTTGTTGGAAACCATGAGCTGCCCTTACATGCATGCAGCATGGTCACACACTCCCCTCACAAGCATCATTATGTTACAGATTTTGATCTGGAGGGAACCTTAGAGACTATCTGATCCAATTCCCTCATTTTATAATGGTGGACACTGAGATTCAAAGATGTTCATTGACTTGTGCAGGTAATAAATGTCAGAAAAGGGGTTTGAACTCAGATTTTCTGATTCCCAATCCAGCTCCATCTATACCGGTATCCCACACCAGCTCCCAAGTTCCCCTTCCATAGAATATGTCTATTTCACATAAGTCTATCAATTCTCTTTCCACTGTTAGTGTGGGCATTTGTTTGAGAGCACATCCCAGGTTTATGGGAGAAATGTTCTATTGGTACTATTCATTGTATGTTTTGACTGACCAGTAAAAGCAAATAAACTATCAGGGGTTTATGAGTTACAGAGTTTTATTTTGGGTTGTTGGGATTTTTTGTTTGTTTTTGTTTTTGTTTTAGCGCCTGCAGATCCACAAAGTACTAGGTATGAGATTTAATAGGTGTTACAATAACAATAACTCACATTTACAAAGCACTTGAAGCAGAGGAGCATATACCTCAGAACAATCATGTGAGGTAGGTAGTATGAATATTATTAACCCCATTTTACAAAGGAGTATGCTGAGGGGGAGAGGTTTAAATGATGTGTCCATGAAGCCAAAACTAGTCAATGTTTGAGTCAGGATCCGAACTCCGATCCCATGACTCCAAGTTCATTGCTATTTCCAATACACAAAGAAAAGAAAGCACAATCAGATTCAGTCGGGCCCAATCCTTTTTCTCCAGATTGCTGCAGCCTGGAGATTGTCTGAGCACCTGCATGAAATCAGTCCAGTGCAAGGGGAAATGATACAAATAAATTAAATAAAATTTGTATTTGTGGCACAAAGGCTCAGAGAATGATCAGTCTAGTAATCAGCTTGCAAGGACAGCCTCATCTTTACATGCTCCTCACCAGTCTTAAAAAAAAAACCCACAGAAATCTCGGTGTTTTTATCTGTACAGCCTCCGGCTGAAATCCTGTGGCCCCAAGCTCACTTGAAAATAAATTTCGATCCAAGTCTTTCCAGGGTTGCCTCATTAAGTTTTTCTGTTCATCCTTGTCAAGATTTCCCATTTGACCACTGCAGCATTATTTCCCCGGTAGGCCATCTCTGGGGAGGGAGGTCAGCAGCGGGGAGTCGGGCAGCCCAGACGGACAATGTTTAACGAGGAGTTGCTCACCAGTCCTGGCTGTCCGCCCCCTCCTAAAGCTCGCACTGAAGCAACACATTTCATTTAACGAGGCCTCTACCCCTCCCCCAATGGCCTGCTTCTTCTTCCCCCAAACCCCTCCCCACTTCCAAGGCTAGCCTTGACCCCTTTGGAGATGAGAGTGGGGAGGGGGGCTGGCTACCTTCCCAGGACTGAGCCCAGCCAGAGATGAAGGAGCTGGGTCTGGATTCCTGGGAGCCATGGCTCGCTCCAAGTCAGACCACTGTCTTCCTCTTGGTCCAAATTAGAATTTATAGTGACAATTTATACAAGTTACATCTTTTATTTAATATTCCAGCATTTCTTCCCCAAGGCTTTTAGTCCTCACTGCTCTAGTCAGAATGATGTTTTTTTTTTCTTCTTGCAACCTCTTTTTACATTATTAGCATCATTTATTATTTTTATGTCTTCTATTTGTACCCTGTATACAATAATTTCTCTGGGGTTTCCAGAGCAGCTACAAGTTAGTGGGGAGCCTTTCATGCCCCATGGTAGTCAATATGCTGTGGGGTTTTTTCTGGGCAGAGAAATAACCCTAGTGTGTAGACTTAAAGCTAATGCCAAGTAAGCCCATTAGAAGCTCCCTAAGAAAAAACCTAGGATACCCTTGCATTTGTAGCCAGGCTTTTCCTTCCTCCTTCACAGAACCATAGAATGTGAGAGCCACAAGTAACCTTAGTACTTATTTCATTCAACTCCTTCTCTTTCTCAAGTTGGAAACTGAGAGAAACTACCTCGTCTACTAGTCACACTACTTTTTTCCCAAATAATATTTTATTTTCCCCCAATTACATGTAAAAATAATTTTCACTTTTTTTTAAAGTTTTGAGTTGATAAGAACTCAGGCTCCTAATACATCTTCCCAACAGCAAAAAAAACCCTAAAGCAGGTAATGCAAATCACATTATTTCTAATTCTTAGATGAAAGGGGCAGCTAGGTTGCTCAGTGGATAGAGCATCAGACCTGGAGTCAGGAAGACCCATCTCCCTGAGTTCAAATCTGGCCTCAGACACTTACTAGCTGTGTGACCCTAGGCAAGTCACTTAACCCTGTTTGCCTCAGTTCCTCATCTGTAAAATTAGTTGAAGAAAAAAATGGCAAATCACTTCAATATGTTTACCAAGAAAACTCCTAAAATGGGGTCATAAAAGAGGAGATAACTGAAGATACATATGATGAGGAAACTGGGTCTCTGAGGCATGATGTGATTTGCCTACATTCAGCTATCAGTAGTCTGAGGTATGGTTCAAACTCAGAGGTCTTCTGACTGGGGAGGCACATTTAATTATACTATAATGGAGTCTGTGAGTGCACAGAGGCCAAGGACTGTGTCTTCCCAGGGGGGAGAACCGGAGAACTCCTGCACCTGGTTCTGATCCACTAACTGCGTAATTATGAGGGGGGACAGGTTTTTAATTGACTGTGTAGTTGAAACTGAGTCAGCATTGGTCAAGCCCTTTTCGGACATTCTTTTTTGCTTGTTTGTTTTTGTTTTGGAGTGGGGAAGGCAAGGCAGTTGGGGTTAAGTGACTTGCCCAAGGTCACACAACTAATAAGTGTCAAGTGTGTGAGGTTGGATTTGAACTCAGATCCTCCTGACTCCAAGGCTGCTGCTCTATTCACTGCACCACCTAGCCGCCCCTTGGATTTCTTTCAGCTTCTTCCTTCAGCTTCACTCTGGTGGTGGGATTCCTTTATTCATCTCATCTAGTCAGAGACTTGGGCCTTTCTCCTCTCTGAAGCCATGTGGCCCTCTGAAAGGGTCTCTGCATGGGATCTTTTGCCTTTTAGGTGAAGAAAATTGAGAGTTTTGATAGGTCAGGAGAACACGTAAGTGTTCCAGAGTTTTGCAGCAAGGTAGTAATACCACTAAGAACAAAGCATGAACTTCTAGAACCAGTCCAGTGGTAGGTGAGAA